>NC_135232.1:300000-402500 GCF_051348905.1 Ranitomeya variabilis | reverse complement strand
CCGTACCCTAACGCTAACCCGTACCCTAACCCGTACCCTAACCCTAACCCTAACCCGAACCCTAACCCGTACCCTAACCCTAACCCGTACCCTAACCCGTACCCTAACCCTAACCCGTACCCTAACCCGTACCCTAACCCTAACCCTAACCCGTACCCTAACGCTAACCCTAACCCGTACCCTAACCCGTACCCTAACCCTAACCCGTACCCTAACCCGTACCCTAACCTTAACCCTAACTCGTACCCTAACCCGTACCCGTACCCTAACCCTAACCCGTACCCTAACCCGTACCCTAACCCGTACCCGTACCCTAACCCGTACCCTAACCCTAACCCGTACCCTAACCCGTACCCTAACCCGTACCCTAACCCGTACCCTAACCCTAGCCCTAGCCCTAACCCTAACGCCCTAACCCTAGCCCTAGCCCTAGCCCTAACCCTAACCCGTACCCTAACCCGTACCCTAACCCTAACCCTAACCCGTACCCTAACCCTAACCCGTACCCTAACCCTAACCCGTACCCTAACCCGTACCCTAACCCTAACCCTAACCCGAACCCGTACCCTAACCCTAACCCTAACCCGAACCCGTACCCTAACCCGTACCCTAACCCGTACCCTAACCCGTACCCTAACCCATACCCGTACCCTAACCCGTACCCTAACCCGTACCCTAACCCGTACCCGAACCCGAACCCGTACCCTAACCCTAACCCTAACCCGTACCCTAACCCGTACCCTAACTCGTACCCTAACCCGTACCCTAACCCGTACCCTAACCCGTACCCTAACCCGTACCCTAACCCTAACCCTAGCCCTAACCCTAACGCCCTAACCCTAGCCCTAGCCCTAGCCCTAACCCTAACCCTAACCCTAACCCGATCCACCCGCCGTAATCACCTATACGGCATCACGGGGGATGACTCAGCCCCAGGGGGTGGCACCTAACCGGGTCCGCCTGCCATAATCACCTATACGGCATCACGGGGGATGACTCAGCCCCAGGGGTGGCACCTACACGGTTGTCGAGCAGCCATGGCTTTAACGGATGGGGGCACTAACTGGATCCATCGATCCCAATCACAGCACGGTGGCTCACTTGTTAGCGCTGCGGCCTTGCCGAGCTGGCGTCACGGGTTCGAATTCTGTTGTGTCATACATTCAGAAAGGGAAAAATCACAGGTGTTATGTCAAGGAAACTTCCAGGAGCCTGGGGAAGGTTTGCAGGAAGGGTCCTTGACTCTTAGAAAAATTTTGAGACAATCCTGATTTTGTGAAAAAAAATCTCACGTTTTCCCTACTTCCACCCCAGGGGTCGTCAATATGTTGTAAAGTACCCCAAGATAGATACCTAAGTGTGGGTGAAGTGTGTGTTTCATGGGCGCAAAGTTGAATTTTTGGTGAAAAACCACATTTTCATACTCTATAACTTTCAGACAAGTGTCAGACTTTAACGCGGGGAAACCACTGGAGGTGTACCGAGGACGCTACCAGGAGCCTGAGGAAGCTTTTCAGGAAGCGTCCTTGGGACTTTGAAATTTTCCAGCGAGGTGTTTCGGCTTCCAGGAGCCATTGAACTTTGGTAAATTCATTCCGCTCACCATTTCTGGGTGACCCGAGCCTGGGAGGACCCCTCCCACGGGGGTCCTTGTTCTCTGGAGGTGATCACTGTCTGAAGGGCAATATTCTTGAGTCCAAACCCAGGGGAAGGCTCTTGAATGGCGGACGCCCTCCTGTCTTTGTTCCCCCGGAGCAGGCTCGGTGTTTTCCTGTCGGAAGTCCCCTGCGGACGTTGGCTGGGCGCGTGTCCGAAGTGAGAGAGGCGAATCTGGGTGACCCGAGGCTGGAAGGACCCCTCCCACGGGGGTCCTTGTTCTCTGGAGGTGATCACTGTCTGAAGGGCAATATTCTTGAGTCCAAACCCATGGAAAGGCTCTCGAATGGCAGACGCCCTCCTGTCTTTGTCCCCCCGGAGCAGGCTCGGTGTTTTCCTGTCGGAAGTCCCCTGTGGACGTTGGCTGGGCGCATGTCCCAAGTGAGAGAGGCGAATCTGGGTGACCCAAGCTTGGAAGGACCCCTCCCACGGGGGTCCTTGTTCTCTGGAGGTGATCACTGTCTGAAGGGCAATATTCTGGAGTCCAAACCCAGGGGAAGGCTCTCGAATGGCGGACGCCCTCCTGTCTTTATCCCCCCGAAGCAGGCTCGGTGTTTTCCTGTTGGAAGTCCCCTGCGGACGTTGGCTGGGCACGTGTCCGAAGTGAGAGAGGCGAATATGGGTGACCCGAGGCTGGAAGGACCCCTCCCACGGGGGTCCTTGTTCTCTGGAGGTGATCACTGTCTGAAGGACAATATTCTTGAGTCCAAACCCAGGGGAAGGCTCTCGAATGGCGGACGCCCTCCTGTCTTTGTCCCCCCGGAGAGGGCTCGGTGTTTTCCTGTCGGAAGTCCCCTGCGGACCTTGGCTGGGCACGTGTCCGAAGTGAGAGAGGCGAATCTGGGTGACCCGAGGCTGGAAGGACCCCTCCCACGGGGGTCCTTGTTCTCTGGAGGTGATCACTGTCTGAAGAGCAATATTCTTGAGTCCAAACCCAGGGGAAGGCTCTCGAATGGCGGACGCCCTCCTGTCTTTGTCCCCCCTGAGAGGGCTCGGTGTTCTCCTGTCGGAAGTCCCCTGCGGACGTTGGTTGGGCGCGTGTCCGAAGTGAGAGAGGCGAATCTGGGTGACCTGAGGCTGGAAGGACCCCTCCCACGGGGATCCTTTTTCTCTGGAGGTGATCACTGCCTGAAGGGCAATATTCTTAAGTCCAAACCCAGGGGAAGGTGTTATGATCTGGTGGTTTAGGAGCAACATGGGACATGCTCTGGAGGAGGTGGTACCTGTACTGACCGCAGACCCTGAACTTAACACAACAACTAGAAGTAGTCGTGGGATGTTCCTAACACTGCCTAGACACCTCGTCACAGCCTGAGGACTAAATACCCCTAAAGATAGAAACAGGAAAGCTATATTGCCTCAGAAAAAAATCACCAAAGGATACACAGCCCCCCACAAATATTGACTGTGAGAGGAGAGGAAAAAAACAAACGCAGAATGAAACCAGGATTTAGCAAAGGAGGCCACTCTAGCTAGATAGAAAGTACAGGACAGAATACTGTGCGGTCAGTATTAAAATACTAGAAAAATCCACCACCGAGATTACAAAAATCTCCACACCTGACAAAAGGTGTGGAGGGTTAATCTGCTTCTCCAGAGCTTCAAGCTTAACTGAATAAATCCATACTGACAAAGCTGGACAAGAGAAAACATAAAATGCACTGAACTATTAAGTCCACAGCATGTGGACTGCAAAAAACCAAGCCAGTACTTATCTTTGATGATTTGGTCAGAAGAGCAGGAGAATCCAAGCAGAGATGTGAATCCACCAAAGAACAATTGACAACTGGCACTAAGAAAAGGGTCTAGCCAGATTAAATAGCCCAATCAGAACTGGTAATAGGTGGACGCACCTGATAATTGCTGAAATCCAAAGGAGCACCAGTCCCACTTATAACCACCGGAGGGAGCCCAAGATCAGAACTCACAACATTACCACTTATAACCACCGGAGGGAGCCCAAGAGCGGAATTCACAACAGTACCCCCCCTTGAGGAGGGGTCACCGAACCCTCACCAGAGCCCCCAGGCCGATCAGGACGAGCCAAGTGAAAAGCACGAACCAAATCGGCAGCATGAACATCGGAGGCAACAACCCAAGAATTATCCTCCTGGCCATAACCCTTCCATTTGACAAGATACTGAAGCCTCCGCCTCGAAAAACGAGAATCCAAAATTTTCTCAACCACATATTCCAACTCCCCCTCAACCAACACCGGGGCAGGAGGATCAGCAGAGGGAACAACAGGCATCACATATCTCCGCAACAAAGATCTATGGAAAACATTATGGATGGCAAAAGAGGCTGGAAGGGCCAAACGAAAAGACACAGGATTGATAATCTCAGAAATCTTATAAGGACCAATAAACCGAGGCTTGAACTTAGGGGAAGAAACCTTCATAGGAACATGACGAGAAGATAACCAGACTAAATCCCCAACCCGAAGCCAGGGACCAACACACCGACGACGGTTAGCAAAACGTTGAGCCTTCTCCTGAGACAACGTCAAATTGTCTACCACATGAGTCGAAATCTGCTGTAACCTGTCCACCACAGAATCCACACCAGGACAATCAGAAGGCTCAACCTGCCCTGAAGAAAAACGAGGATGAAAACCAAAATTACAAAAGAAAGGCGAAACCAAAGAAGCCGAACTAGCCCGATTATTAAGGGCAAACTCGGCCAACAGCAAGAAAGCCACCCAATCATCCTGATCAGCAGACACAAAGCATCTCAAATAGGTTTCCAAGGTCTGATTAGTTCGTTCAGTTTGGCCATTTGTCTGAGGATGAAATGCTGAAGAAAAAGACAAATCAATGCCCATACTAGCACAAAAGGCCCGCCAAAACCTAGAAACAAACTGGGAACCTCTGTCAGACACAATATTCTCTGGAATGCCATGCAAACGAACCACATGCTGAAAAAACAACGGAACCAAATCAGAGGAGGAAGGCAATTTAGGCAAAGGTACCAAATGGACCATCTTAGAAAACCGATCACAAACCACCCAGATAACAGACATCTTCTGGGAAACAGGAAGATCTGAAATAAAATCCATGGAAATATGCGTCCAAGGCCTCTCAGGGACCAGCAAAGGCAAAAGCAACCCACTAGCGCGGGAACAGCAAGGCTTGGCCCGCGCACAAGTCCCACAGGACTGCACAAAAGAACGCACATCCCGCGACAAGGAAGGCCACCAAAAGGACCTAGCAACCAAATCTCTGGTACCAAAAATCCCAGGATGACCAGCCAACACAGAACAATGAACCTCAGAAATTACCTTACTAGTCCATCTATCAGGAACAAACAGTTTCCCCACTGGACAGCGGTCAGGTTTATCAGCCTGAAATTCCTGAAGAACCCTCCGTAAATCAGGGGAGATGGCAGAACGAATCACCCCTTCCTTGAGAATGCCAACCGGCTCAAGGACTCCAGGAGAATCAGGCAAAAAACTCCTAGAGAGGGCATCAGCCTTAACATTCTTAGAACCCGGAAGATACGAGACCACAAAATCAAAACGGGAGAAAAACAGGGACCACCGAGCCTGTCTAGGATTCAGCCGCTTGGCAGACTCGAGGTAAATCAGATTCTTATGATCGGTCAATACCACAACGCGGTGCTTGGCTCCCTCAAGCCAATGTCGCCACTCCTCAAATGCCCACTTCATAGCCAACAACTCCCGATTGCCGACATCATAATTGCGCTCCGCAGGCGAAAACTTTCTGGAAAAGAAGGCACATGGTTTCATCAAAGAACCATCAGAATTCCTCTGAGACAAAACAGCCCCTGCCCCAATCTCAGAAGCATCAACCTCAACCTGAAAAGGAAGAGAAACATCCGGCTGACGCAACACAGGGGCAGAAGTAAATTGGCATTTAAGCTCCTGAAAGGCAGCAACCGCCGCAGAGGACCAATTCGTCACATCAGCGCCTTTCTTCGTCAAATCGGTCAGGGGCTTAACCACACTGGAAAAGTTGGCAATGAAACGGCGATAAAAATTAGCAAAGCCCAAAAATTTCTGAAGGCTCTTCACGGATGTGGGTTGAATCCAATCATGAATGGCCAGGACCTTAACAGGATCCATTTCTATAGACGAGGGAGAAAAAATGAAACCCAAAAAAGAAACCTTCTGAACTCCAAATAGGCACTTAGACCCCTTCACAAATAAAGCATTATAACGAAGGATCTGAAATACCATCCTAACCTGCTTCACATGAGACTCCCAATCATCGTAAAAAATCAAAATATCATCCAAATATACAATCATGAATTTATCAAGATAATTGCGGAAAATATCATGCATGAAGGACTGAAATACAGATGGAGCATTAGAAAGCCCGAAAGGCATCACAAGGTATTCAAAATGGCCTTCGGGCGTATTAAATGCAGTTTTCCATTCGTCACCCTGTTTAATACGAACAAGATTATACGCCCCTCGAAGGTCAATCTTAGTAAACCAACTGCCCCCTTAATCCTAGCAAACAAATCAGAAAGCAAAGGCAAAGGGTATTGAAATTTGACCGTGATCTTATTAAGAAGGCGATAATCAATACAGGGTCTCAAGGAGCCATCCTTCTTGGCAACAAAAAAGAATCCCGCTCCCAATGGTGACGAAGATGGCCGAATATGCCCTTTCTCCAAAGACTCCATAACATAACTCCGCATGGCGGCATGCTCTGGCACAGACAGATTGAAAAGTCGGCCCTTAGGGAACTTACAGCCAGGAATCAAGTTAATAGCACAATCACAGTCCCTATGCGGTGGAAGGGAACTGGACTTGGGCTCATCAAATACATCCTGGAAATCCGACAAAAACTCAGGAACTTCAGAAGAGGGGGAAGAGGAAATTGACATTAAAGGAACGTCACTATGAACCCCTTGACAACCCCAACTAGTCACAGACATAGATTTCCAATCCAGCACCGGATTATGTACCTGTAACCATGGAAAACCCAGTACAACAACATCATGCAAATTATGCAACACCAGAAAACGGCAATCTTCCTGATGTGCTGGCGCCATGCACATGGTCATCTGTGTCCAAAACTGAGATTTATCTTTGGCCAAAGGTGTAGCATCAATACCCCTCAAAGGAATAGGGTTCTGCAAAGGCTGCAAGGAGAAACCACAACGCTTGGTGAATTCTAAGTCCATTAAGTTCAGAGCAGCACCTGAATCCACAAATGCCATGACAGAAAATGACGATAATGAGCAGATCAAGGTCACAGATAAGAGAAATTTAGGCTGTACAGTACTGATGGTAACAGACCTAGCGACTCACTTAGAACGCTTAGGGCAATCAGAAATAACAAGAGCAGAATCGCCACAGTAAAAACACAGCCTATTCTGACATCTGAATCCCTGCCTCTCAGCTCTAGTCAAAATCCTATCACACTGCATAGGCTCTGGACTCTGCTCAGAGGACAACGCCATAGTGTGCACAACTCTGCGCTCGCGCAAGCGCCGATCAATCTGAATGGCCAGAGACATAGAATCACTCAGACCAGCAGGCGTGGGGAACCCCACCATAACATCTTTAACGGCTTCAGAAAGAGCCTTTCTGAAAATTGCTGCCAAAGCATTCTCATTCCATTTAGTGAGCACAGACCATTTTCTAAATTTCTGGCAGTATAATTCTGCCGCTTCCTGACCCCGACACAGGGTTAACAAGGTCTTTTTTGCATGATCCACTGAATTAGGTTCGTCATACAATAATCCTAGCGCTTGAAAAAATGCGTCAACATTAAGCAATGCCGGATTCCCTGATTCAAGGGAGAATGCCCAGTCCTGAGGATCACCACGCAGCAGAGAGATGACAATTTTAACCTGCTGAATGGGATCACCAGAGGAACGGGGTTTCAGAGCAAAAAACAGTTTGCAGTTATTTTTAAAGTTCAAAAACTTGGACCTGTCCCCAAAAAACAAATCCGGAGTAGGAATTCTAGGCTCTAAAGCCAGAGTCTGAACAACATAATCTAGAATACCCTGTACTCTTGCAGCAAGTTGATCCACACGAGAAGACAAACCCTGAACATCCATGCCAGCGCCAAAGTCCTGAACCACCCAGAGATTAAGAGGAAAGCAAAGACATAACAGACTGCAAAAAAAAATGGCTCAGAACTTTTCTTTCCTTCTTTTGAGATGCATTTAACTCATTGTTGGCCAGTTGTACTGTTATGATCTGGTGGTTTAGGAGCAACATGGGACGTGCTCTGGAGGAGGTGGTACCTGTACTGACCGCAGACCCTGAACTTAACACAACAACTAGAAGTAGCCGTGGGATGTTCCTAACACTGCCTAGACACCTCGTCACAGCCTGAGGACTAAATACCCCTAAAGATAGAAACAGGAAAGCTATATTGCCTCAGAAAAAAATCACCAAAGGATACACAGCCCCCCACAAATATTGACTGTGAGAGGAGAGGAAAATAACAAACGCAGAATGAAACCAGGATTTAGCAAAGGAGGCCACTCTAGCTAGATAGAAAGTACAGGACAGAATACTGTGCGGTCAGTATTAAAATATTAGAAATATCCACCACAGAGATTACAAAAATCTCCACACCAGACTAAAGGTGTGGAGGGTAAATCTGCTTCTCCAGAGCTTCCAGCTTAACTGAATAAATCCATACTGACAAAGCTGGACAAGAGAAAACATAAAATGCACTGAACTATTAAGTCCACAGCACGTGGACTGCAAAAAAACAAGCCAGTACTTATCTTTGATGATTTGGTCAGAATAGCAGGAGAATCCAAGCAGAGATGTGAATCCACCAAAGAACAATTGACAACTGGCACTAAGGAATGGGTCTAGCCAGATTAAATAGCCCAATCAGAACTGGTAATAAGTGGACGCACCTGATAATTGCTGAAAACCGAAGGAGCAGCAGTCCCACTTATAACCACCGGAGGGAGCCCAAGATCAGAACTCACAACATTACCACTTATAACCACCGGAGGGAGCCCAAGAGCGGAATTCACAACAGGAAGGCTCTCGAATGGCGGACGCCCTCCTGTCTTTGTCCCCCCGGAGCGGGCTCAGTGTTTTCCTGTCGGAAGTCCCCTGCGGACGTTGGCTGGGCGCGTGTCCGAAGTGAGAGAGGTGAATCTGGGTGACCCGAGGCTGGAAGGACCCCTCCCACGGGGATCCTTTTTCTCTGGAGGTGATCACTGCCTGAAGTGTTATGGTCTGGTGATTAAGGAGCGACATGCGACTAGCTCTGAGCAGGTGGTAACTATACCGACCGCAGTTCCTAATCTTAACACAGACACTAGCAGTAGCCGTGGGATGTTCCTGTCACTCCCTAGACACCTCGGCACAGCCGGAGATCTAGCTACCCCTAAAGGTAGAAACAGGAAAGCTATCTTTCCTCAGAGAAAATCCTCAAAGGATAGGACAGCCCCCCACAAATAATGACTGTGAGAGGAGAAGGAAATGACATACGTAGTATGAAACAAGATTTAGCAAAGGAGGCCACTACTAGCTAGACAGAATTAGTACAGGACAGAAAACTGTGCGGTCAGTAATAAAAACTAGAAAAAGTCCACCGCAGAGAAATGCAAAAATCTCCACACCTGACTAAAGGTGTGGAGGGCAAACTCTGCTGCCCAGAGCTTCCAGCTTAGCTAAGTAGATCCATACTGATAAGCTGGACAAATGAGCAAAACATAGAAAATGCCAAACAAAGAACACAACAAGTGAACTGCAAAAAGACAAGCAAGGACTTAGCTTTGCTGAAATGGTCAGAGTGGCAGGGAAATCCTCAGAGAGCCATGACTCCAAGCTCAACAATTGACAACTGGCATTGAATTAGGGATAAGGCCAGACTAATATAGCCGAGCCAGAAAGACGATCAGTGAGAACAGCTGCTGATGCTAAATCCAAGAAGCAGCCATACCACTCAAAACCACAGGAGGGAGCCCAAGAGCAGAATTCACAAAAATACTACTTATAACCACTGGAGGGAGCCCAAGAGCGGAATTCACAACAGTACCCCCCCTTGAGGAGGGGTCACCGAACCCTCACCAGAGCCCCCAGGCCGATCAGGACGAGCCAAATGGAAAGCACGAACCAAATCGGCGGCATGGACATCGGAGGCAACCACCCAAGAATTATCCTCCTGGCCATAACCCTTCCACTTGACAAGATACTGAAGCCTCCGCCTCAAAAAACCAGAATCCAAAATTTTCTCAACCACATATTCCAACTCCCCCTCAACCAACACCGGGGCAGGAGGATCAACAGATGGAACAACGGGTACCACATATCTCCGCAACAAAGATCTATGGAAAACATTGTGGATGGCAAAAGAGGCTGGAAGGGCCAAATGAAAAGACACTGGATTGATAATCTCAGAAATCTTATAAGGACCAATAAACCGAGGCTTAAACTTAGGGGAAGAAACCTTCAAAGGAACATGACGAGAGGATAACCAGACCAAATCCCCCACACGAAGCCGAGGACCAACACACTGACGGCGGTTAGCAAAATGCTGAGCCTTTTCCTGGGACAATGTCAAATTGTCTACCACATGAGTCCAAATCTGCTGCAACCTGTCCATCACAGAATCCACACTAGGAGAATCAGAAGGCTCAACCTGCCCTGAAGAAAAACGAGGATGGAAACCAAAATTACAAAAGAAAGGCGAAACCAAAGTAGCCGAACTGGCCCGATTATTAAGGGCAAACTCGGCCAATGGCAAGAAAGCCACCCAATCATCCTGATCAGCAGACACAAAGCATCTCAAATAGGTTTCCAAGGTTTGATTAGTTCGCTCAGTTTGGCCATTTGTCTGAGGATGGAACGCCGAAGAAAAAGACAAATTAATGCCCATCTTAGCCCAAAAGGCCCGCCAAAACCTGGAAACAAACTGGGAACCTCTGTCAGACACAATATTCTCTGGAATGCCATGCAAACGAACCACATGCTGAAAAAATAATGGAACCAAATCAGAGGAGGAAGGCAATTTAGGCAAAGGTACCAAATGGACCATTTTAGAGAACCGGTCACAAACCACCCAGATAACAGACATCCTCTGGGACACAGGAAGATCTGAAATAAAATCCATGGAAATATGCGTCCAAGGCCTCTCCGGGACAGGCAAAGGCAAAAGCAACCCACTAGCACGGGAACAGCAAGGCTTAGCCCGGGCACAAGTCCCACAGGACTGCACAAAAGAACGCACATCCCGCGACAAGGAAGGCCACCAAAAGGACCTAGCAACCAAATCTCTGGTACCAAAAATCCCAGGATGACCGGCCAACACAGAACAATGGACCTCAGAAATTACCTTACTTGTCCATCTATCAGGAACAAACAGCTTCCCCACAGGACAGCGGTCAGGTTTATCAGCCTGAAATTCCTGAAGCACCCGCCGCAAATCAGGGGAGATGGCAGACAGAATCACCCCTTCCCTAAGAATGCCAACCGGCTCAAGGACTCCAGGAGAATCAGGCAAAAAACTCCTAGAGAGGGCATCCGCCTTAACATTCTTAGATCCTGGAAGATATGAGACCACAAAATCAAAACGGGAGAAAAACAGGGACCACCGAGCCTGTCTAGGGTTCAGCCGCTTGGCCGACTCGAGGTAAATCAGATTCTTATGATCGGTCAAGACCACATTGCGGTGCTTGGCTCCCTCAAGTCAATGTCGCCACTCCTCAAATGCCCACTTCATAGCCAACAACTCCCGATTGCCGACATCATAATTGCGTTCCGCAGGCTAAAACTTTCGGGAAAAGAAGGCACATGGCTTCATTAAGGAACCATCAGAATTCCTCTGTGACAAAACGGCCCCTGCCCCAATCTCAGAAGCGTCAACCTCAACCTGAAAAGGAAGAGAAACATCCGGCTGGCGCAAGACAGGGGCAGAAGTAAATCGGCGTTTAAGCTCCTGAAAGGCATCAACAGCCTCAGAGGACCAATTAGTCACATCAGCGCCTTTCTTCGTCAAATCGGTCAGGGGTTTAACCACACTAGAGAAGTTGGCAATGAAACGGCGATAAAAATTAGCAAAGCCCAAAAATTTCTGAAGGCTCTTCACAGATGTCGGTTGAATCCAGTCATGAATGGCTTGGACCTTAACAGGATCCATTTCTATAGACGAAGGAGAAAAAATAAACCTAAAAAAAGAGACCTTCTGAACTCCAAATAGGCACTTAGGCCCCTTCACAAATAGAGCATTATCACGAAGGATCTGGAATACCATCCTGACCTGCTTCACATGAGACTCCCAATCATTGGAAAAATTCAAAATATCATCCAAATACACAATCAAGAATTTGTCAAGATAATTGCGGAAAATATCATGCATAAAGGACTGAAATACAGAAGGAGCATTAGAAAGCCCGAAAGGCATCACCAGGTATTCAAAATTGCCTTCGGGCGTATTAAATGCAGTTTTCCATTCGTCACCCTGTTTAATACGAACAAGATTATATGCCCCTCGAAGGTCAATCTTGGTAAACCAACTAGCCCCCTTAATCCGAGCAAACAAATCAGAGAGCAAAGGTAAAGGGTATTGGAATTTGACCGTGATCTTATTAAGAAGGCGATAATCAATACAGGGTCTCAAGGAGCCATCCTTCTTGGCAACAAAAAAGAATCCCGCTCCCAATGGTGACGAAGACGGCCAAATATGCCCCTTCTCTAAAGACTCCTTGACATAGCTCTGCATAGCGGCATGCTCTGGCACAGACAGATTGAAAAGTTGGCCTTTGGGAACTTACAGCCAGGAATCAAGTCAATAGTACAATCACAGTCCCTATGTGGAGGAAGGGAACTGGACTTGGGCTCATCAAATACATCCTGGAAATCTGACAAAAATTCAGGAACATCAGAAGAGGGGGAAGAGGAAATTGACATTAAAGGAACGTCACTATGTACCCCTTGACAACCCCAACTAGTCACAGACATTGATTTCCAATCCAGCACTGGATTGTGTACTTGTAACCATGGAAAGCCCAGTACAACAACATCATGTAAATTATGCAACACCATAAAATTACAATCTTCCTGATGTGCTGGAGCCATGCACATAGTCAGCTGAGTCCAATACTGAGGTTTATTCTTGGCCAACGGTGTAGCATCAATACCCCTTAAGGGTATGGGACTCTGCAAAGGCTGCAAAGAAAAACCACAGCGCCTAGCGAATTCTAAGTCCATTAAGTTCAGAGCAGCGCCCGAATCCACAAATGCCATGACAGAAAAAGATGACAATGAGCAAATCAGGGTCACAGACAGGAGAAACTTAGGCTGCACAGTACTAATGGTAACAGATCTAGCGACCCTCTTAATACGCTTAGGGCAATCAGAAATAGCATGAGCAGAATCCCCACACTAAAAACACAACCCATTCTGACGTCTGCATCCCCTCTGTTCCGCTCTAGTCAAAATCCTATCACATTGCATGGGCTCAGGACTCTGCTCCGAGGACGCTGCCATATGGTGCACCACTTTGCGTTCGCGCAGGCGCCGATCAATCTGAATGGCCAGAGACATAGACTCGCTCAAACCAACAGGCGTGGGGAACCCCACCATAACATCTTTAAGGGCTTCAGAAAGACCCTTTCTGAAAATTGCTGCCAGAGCGTCCTCATTCCATTTAGTGAGCACAGACCATTTTCTAAATTTCTGGCAGTATAATTCTGCCGCTTCCTGAGCCTGACACAGGGCCAACAGTGTTTTCTCAGCATGCTCTACAGAGTTAGGTTCGTCATACAATAATCCGAGCGATTGAAAAAATGCATCTACATTAAGCAATGCCGGATCCCCTGACTCAAGGGAGAATGCCCAGTCCTGAGGGTCACCACGCAGCAGAGAAATAACTATTTTTACTTGCTGAATGGGGTCACCAGAGGAACGGGGTTTCAGAGCAAAAAACAATTTGCAGTTATTTTTAAAGTTCAAAAACTTAGTTCTATCCCCGTAAAACAAATCCGGAGTAGGAATTCTAGGCTCTAAGGCCGGAGTCTGAACAACATAATCTTGAATACTCTGTACTCTTGCAGCAAGCTGATCCACACGAGAAAACAACCCCTGAACATCCATGCCCGCATCCAAATCCTGAATCACCCAGAGATTAAGAGGAAGGAAAAAGACAAAACAGACTAAAGAAAAAAAAAATGGCTCAGAACTCTTTTTCTTTTCCTTCTTTTGAGATGCATTCAGCTCATTTTTGGCCAGTTGTACTGTTATGGTCTGGTGATTAAGGAGCGACATGCGACTAGCTCTGAGCAGGTGGTAACTATACCGACCGCAGTTCCTAATCTTAACACAGACACTAGCAGTAGCCGTGGGATGTTCCAGTCACTCCCTAGACACCTCGTCACAGCCGGAGATCTAGCTACCCCTAAAGGTAGAAACAGGAAAGCTATCTTGCCTCAGAGAAAATCCCCAAAGGATAGGACAGCCCCCCACAAATAATGACTGTGAGAGGAGAAGGAAATGACATACGTAGTATGAAACAAGATTTAGCAAAGGAGGCCACTACTAGCTAGACAGAATTAGTACAGGAATAGGAGAACACTAGGAGTATGTAGGTAATTAAATACTTTATTAATACACATATAGTTTACATATTCATATATTAGTAGAAAACATACAAAAGATACAGTAAAAATCCAAGGATGATAAAAGGATAGGTGGATATCCCCCGGTGTGCACCGTCTGAGGGGCCAACATGCATACCAATAGTGGCAGAGACCTACTGCTAAAGATACATGTGAGACTAAGTGTATGAAAAGCCAAACGGCATAGAGTAACAGATAGGTACAAGCTGCTCTTACCACTGCAGGGCACCAAGACGGAGCACACCAGGTAGGATCCACAGGCACAGTCCCCTACCTGGTGTGCTCCGTCTTGGTGCCCTGCAGTGGTAAGAGCAGCTTGTACCTATCTGTTACTCTATGCCGTTTGGCTTTTCATACACTTAGTCTCACATGTATCTTTAGCAGTAGGTCTCTGCCACTATTGGTATGCATGTTGGCCCCTCAGACGGTGCACACCGGGGGATATCCACCTATCCTTTTATCATCCTTGGATTTTTACTGCATCTTTTGTATGTTTTCTACTAATATATGAATATGTAAACTATATGTGTATTAATAAAGTATTTAATTACCTACATACTCCTAGTGTTCTCCTATTCCTGTGGCTTTCATGGAGTTGGTTTTTTCTCTTGGTGAGGGGTTGTTTGGCACTATGTAGCGCTATTATCTCCCCCTCAGTATCTAGCATGTTGCCTGGTTTTGGTATCAGAATTAGTACAGGACAGAAAACTGTGCGGTCAGTAATAAACACTAGAAAAAGTCCACCGCAGAGAAATGCAAAAATCTCCACACGTGACTAAAGGTGTGGAGGGCAAACTCTGCTGCCCAGAGCTTCCAGCTTAGCTAAATAGATCCATACTGATAAGCTGGACAAAATAGCAAAACATAGAAAATGCCAAACAACAAAGTCCACAACAAGTGAACTGCAAAAAGACAAGCAAGGACTTAGCTTTGCTGAAATGGTCAGAGTGGCAGGGAAATCCTCAGAGAGCCATGACTACAAGCTCAACAATTGACAACTGGCATTGAATTAGGGATAAGGCCAGACTAATATAGCCGAGCCAGAAAGACGATCAGTGAGAACAGCTGCTGATGCTAAATCCAAGAAGCAGCCATACCACTCAAAACAAAAGGAGGGAGCCCAAGAGCAGAATTCACAAAAATGCTACTTATAACCACCGGAGGGAGCCCAAGAGCAGAATTCACAACACTGAAGGGTAATATTCTTGAGTCCAAACCCAGGGGAAGGCTCTCGAATGGCGGACACCCTTCTGTCTTTGTCCCCCCGGAGCAGGCTCGGTGTTTTCCTGTCGGAAGTCCCCTGCGGACGTTGGCTGGGCGCGTGTCCGAAGTGAGAGAGGCGAATCTGGGTGACCCGAGGCTGGAAGGACCCCTCCCACGGGGATCCTTGTTCTCTGGAGGTGATCACTGTCTGAAGGGCAATATCCTTGAGTCCAAACCCAGGGGAAGGCTCTCGAATGGCGGACGCCCTCCTGTCTTTGTCCCCCCGGAGTGGGCTCGGTGTTTTCCTGTCGCAAGTCCCCTGCGGACGTTGGCTGGGCGCGTGTCCCAAGTGAGAGAGGTGAATCTGGGTGACCCGAGGCTGGAAGGACCCCTCCCACGGGGATCCTTTTTCTCTGGAGGTGATCACTGCCTGAAGGGTAATATTCTTGAGTCCAAACTCAGGGGAAGGCTCTCGAATGGCGGACGCCCCCCTGTCTTTGTCCCCCCGGAGTGGGCTCGGTGTTTTCCTGTTGGAAGTCCCCTGCGGACGTTGGCTGGGCGCGTGTCCGAAGTGAGAGGTGAATCTGGGTGACCCGAGGCTGGAAGGACCCCTCCCACGGGGATCCTTTTTCTCTGGAGGTGATCACTGCCTGAAGGGTAATATTCTTGAGTCCAAACCCAGGGGAAGGCTCTCGAATGGCGGACACCCTTCTGTCTTTGTCCCCCCGGAGCAGGCTCGGTGTTTTTCTGTCGGAAGTCCCCTGCGTACGTCGGTTGTATTTTCTTGTCTTGAGGCAGGGGGTGGTTTCATCATCGCCTGACCTGAACAAACAAGCACCCTCTTTGGTGGGGGCAGCGATGACCATGCTTGAGCTCTTTGGGCACGGCTGGGAGGCAGACACCCCGCCCCAGCTCAGGCCCTGACTGAGTGTACACCGAGGGGGGCTTAATAGTCGGAAGGGTGCTTAATAGTCGGCCTGTGGAAGTCGGCGGAATGGGGTTTAATAGTCAGCCTGTGGAAGTCGGCGGAAGGGTTTTAATAGTCGGCCTGTGGAAGTCGGCGGAAGGGGGTTTAATAGTCGGCCTGTGGAAGTCGGCGGAAGGGGGTTTAATAGTCGGCCTGAGTACCCCAAAAAAGGATCTCCAAAGTGGGGTCAAAGTGTGATTTCCATGGGCGGAAAGTCGAATTTTGGGTGAAAAACCGAATTTTCACACTGAAAAATTTCTGCCGTGTGTCAGACTTCCAGGTGGGGGAAGCCGCCGGAGGTGTACCGAGGACGCTTCCAGAAGCCTGGGGAAGATTTTCCCAATGAGTCCTTGACACTTAGAAAAATTTTGAGAAAATCCTGATTTTGTGAAAAATCTCTCATTTCCCCTACTTCCACCACAGGGGGTGTCAATATGTCGTAAGGTACCCCAAGACAGTGACCTAAGTGGGGGTGAAGTTTGCGGTGCCCGGGCGGAAAGTCGAATTTTGGATGAAAATCCATATTTTCATACTTAGAAAAATTTCCGGCGTGTGTCAGACTTCCAGGCGGGGGGAAGCCTCTGGAGGTGTACCGAGGATGCTTCCAGGAGCCTGGGGAAGATTTTCTGAAAATGTCCTTGATACTTAGAAAAAAAAATACTTAGAAAAAAAAAAAAACTTCGAAAAAAAACAGAGAACTTTCAGAATTCCAGGCGGGGGAAGCCGCTGGAGGTGTACCGAGGACGCTTCCAGGAGCCTGGGGAAGATTTTCTGAAAATGTCCTTGATACTTAGAAAAAAAAAAATACTTAGAAAAAAAAAACTTAGAAAAAAAACAGAGAACTTTCAGAACAAACAGAGAACTTTCAGACTTCCAGGCGGGGGAAAGCTCTGAGGCTGTACCGAGGACAGTTCCATGGCCCCCGGATTGATTTTCAAGAAAGAGTCCTTGGGACTTTGAAATTTTCCGGCGAGGTGTTTTTGGCTTCCGGGAGCCGTAGAACTTTGGGAAATCGATTCCGCTCACCGGTTCAGGGTGTTTCGAGCTAGTCCAGGTCCCAGCTACGCCGCCTGGCCGCCAAATTTCGCAAAATTGAAAAAAAAAAATAGAACCGGAATGAGGGAATTTCTGGCTGCCGGATCCACCGCACGGCTCCAGGAGGTCGGACACATTTTGAGTTTGTTCCCTTAAAGTGGGGGTCGGTGTTTCACCATGCAAATACCCAGTTTTGCACACCAGCTGCAGGATATAGGAGAGAGAGGTTCCTCTCGGCCCCGACCAAAATCCGTTGTTTTCATGGTTCCTCGACTCGGGTAGGCGGTTTGGTGAGTACCCCCTGGTTGCATGGAAGTTCGCACTCGCGCCGAGACCGGGCTTCCGCGGCTCCAGGGGGACTTTCGCCGGTTGTCTGTCCCGAGTCTGAGACGCATTTCCTGGGTCGCCCGAGCCCGGACGGACCCTCCCCACGTGGGTTCCAGTCCTCCGGAGGCGATGGACGTCAGAAGGGGGGCAGATCCGGAGTCCTCATCCGCAGGAGGGCTCCGGAAGGGCAGATCGCTCCTTCTGACTTTGTCCCCTCGGAGCGGGCTCGGCATTTCTCTGTGTCAAATGTCTCCCGCTTCCGCGCCACCGGGGAGACCTATGAGAGAATCGCACCGCGACCCGGCTTCCATCTCGAGGGCGCCTGGAGCGCACCGGATACTCGCTTCCAGGACTCCAGGGGCACGTTTCGTTTCTTCCACGGAGGCAGGGGTTCCACCCGAGCCCCTGCCCTTTCTTCCGATCGATCTGGCTCAGCGCTCCCGGGTGGGGAGGTGGTGCCGCTCGCTTGGCCCGGGCTTTGGAGCCCGCGTCGGTTTATGGCGGGCGGTCTCCTTCCTCATTTACCCCCCCCGGGTTTCAGGCACTCGTCCTTGGGCGTCTATGGACGGAGGCGGCCGAGCTGTGGGGAGTTTGACCCGAACCGTGGTATGGCAGCGGTCCGACGACCCGCACGGGTGAACGGAGGGGCGCCCACCCACCTCGGCGTGGGGGCCCGCCGTCCGAATCGCTCCCTGCGCGGGGCAGCACAACGATCTTCTCCGAGGGCGGCCCTTTGACTTCCAGATGCGCAGCTCATCCGCGGAGGCCCGTGCCGCACCCCAGCGTCCGAAGGGCGGCCTCCGCGGTGGGCATCGGCGAGAGCGGCGGCGGTGGGTGGCGCTTCCACGCCACCGCCGAGCTCCATGTTTTCCAGTCTTTTCCCGAGCCCCTACGATAGTGGGGGGACGACAGACCCGTGGGGAGGCAGGCGAGTGGGTTCTCACTGCGCGGTGTGCCCCGCCGCCCGAACGCCTTTGCCTTCCCCCCTCGTCCGTTGTCCTCCGAGGCGGCTCGGCAGGGAGCGCGAGAGCGAGAGGGAGAGCGAGAGAGAGGCCAAGCGGACGCCCCAGAGCGAGAAGGGAGGATGGAGAAGGAAAGACGAATCGAAGGGGGGCACGAGTTTGGCGAAGGGAGTACCCGGCGTATTGCCGCCCCGGGCTTCTTCTGTTCTCAACAGTCGAGGCATGGCTTTGGGGGGAGATGCCGCTCGGTCGGTTACCTTTGAGGTTACAGGCAAGAGCCCGGGACAAGGGACTACGCCAGAGGGCGACGCCGACACGGCCAGGCCGACTACGCCCAGTGCAACCTCCGCGTCCCTGGGGCTTGCGCCGGAGCCACGGTGGACCCCGACGGCCAGCCCCCCTCTCCCACTCCTCGTGCCCGTCCGCCGGTGGGTCGAGGACCCCTCGTGGTGGAGGCAGGTCTAAGCCAGATGGCGGTGCTGTATAGGCCCCCACGCCCTGGCCCCTCTCCCCAGCAGCGACTCTGTGTGTCGCCCCGGGAGCGGTGGGTCACGAGGCAGGGCGGCTGTGTTCTCCTCCGCAGGCCAGTCACCTCGCCCTTCCTGCGCAAGGGGTGGTCTTTACGACAAATGCCCTCCATTCGGGAGAACGGGTCTAAGCCAGATGGTGGCGCCGCACAGGCCCCCCAAGCCCTGGCCCCTCTCCCCAGCAGCGACTCTGTGTGTCGCCCCGGGAGCGGTGGGTCACGAGGAAGGGCGGCTGTGGTGTCCTCCGCAGGCCAGTCACCTCGCCCTCTCTGTGCAAGGTGGGTATTTTCCAGACGCCCTCTGCATCGGTGGCTTCGCACTGTACAGCGTGCACGATCTCACGGTGGCACTGCACTCGCCATTCAGGCTCCCCTTTCCTGTGGGTTACGCCCCAGGATGCTGCCTACAGGCACGGACGATAATGAGGATTTCCCTTCCTCCGGGCGCCCTTCCTGCTGCGGGGCTTCCTCCGGTCTCTCTTCCTCTCTCCTCTCCGGGTCTGCTCCCTCGCCTCAACACGGTCCAGTCGTGTTGGGGAGCTACCTGGTTGATCCTGCCAGTAGCATATGCTTGTCTCAAAGATTAAGCCATGCACGTGTAAGTACACACGGACGGTACAGTGAAACTGCAAATGGCTCATTAAATCAGTTATGGTTCCTTTGATCGCTCCAAACCGTTGACTCGGACAACTGTGGTAATTCTAGAGCTAATACGTGCAAACGAGCGCTGACCACCAGGGATGCGTGCATTTATCAGACCAAAACCAATCCGGGGTCCTGGGTGCGGTGTCGGGACGATCCTGCGCGGCCTCCCCCCTGCCGGGCGCTCCCCGTAAGCGTTGCGACTCTGGATAACCTCGGGCCGATCACACGTCCTCGTGACGGTGACGATCCATTCGGGTGTCTGCCCTATCAACTTTCGATGGTACTTTCTGTGCCTACCATGGTGACCACGGGTATCGGAGAATCAGGGTTTGATTCCGGAGAGGGAGCCTGAGAAACGGCTACCACATCCAAGGAAGGCAGCAGGCGCGCAAATTACCCACTCCCGACCCGGTGAGGTAGTGACGAAAAATAACAATACAGGACTCTTTCGAGGCTCTGTAATTGGAATGAGTACACTTTAAATCCTTTGATGAGGATCTATTGGAGGGCAAGTCTGGTGCCAGCAGCCACGGTAATTCTGGCTCCAGTAGCGTACACTAAAGCTGCTGCAGTTAAAAAGCTCATAGTTGGATCTCGGGATCGAGCTGGCGGTCCGCCGCGAGGTGTGCTACCGCCAGTCCCAGCCCCTTTGCCTTGGGGCGCCTCCCCGGTGCTCTTGACTGAGTGTCCCGGGGGCCCGCAGCGTTTACTTTGAAAAAATTAGAGTGTTCAAAGCAGGCAGCCACGCCTGAATACTCCAGCTAGGAATAATGGAATAGGACTCCGGTTCTATTTTGTTGGTTGTCGGAACTGGGGCCATGATTAAGAGGGACGGCCGGGGGCATCCGTATTGCGTCGCTAGAGGTGAAATTCTTGGACCGGTGCAAGACGAACCAAAGGGAAAGCATTTGCCAAGAATGTTTTCATTAATCAAGAACGAAAGTCGGAGGTTCAAAGACGATCAGATACCGTCGTAGTTCCGACCATAAATGATGCCAACTGGCGATCCGGTGGCGTTATTCCCATGACCCGCCGAGCAGCGTCCAGGAAACCAAAGTCTTTGGGTTCCGGGGGGAGTATGGTTGCAAAGCTGAAACTTAAAGGAATTGATGGAAGGGCACCACCAGGAGTGGAGCCTGCGGCTTAATTTGACTCAACACGGGGAACCTCACCCGGCCCGGACACGGAAAGGATTGACAGATTGAAAGCTCTTTCTCGATTCTGTGGGTGGTGGTGCATGGCCGTTCTTAGTTGGTGGAGCGATTTGTCTGGTTAATTCCGATAACGAACGAGACCCCGGTGTGCTAACTAGCTACGCGACCCCCCGCGATCCGCGTTCAGCTTCTTAGAGGGACAAGTGGCGCTCAGCCATGCAAGATCGAGCAATAACAGGTCTGTGATGCCCTTAGATGTCCGGGGCTGCACGCGCGCTACACTGAACGGACCAGCGTGTGTCTACCCTTCGCCGACAGGTGCGGGTAACCCGCTGAACCCCGTTCGTGATGGGGATCAGGGATTGCAATTCTTCCCCGTGAACGAGGAATTCCCAGTAAGTGCGGGTCATAAGCTCGCGTTGATTAAGTCCCTGCCCTTTGTACACACCGCCCGTCGCTACTACCGATTGGATGGTTTAGTGAGGTCCTTGGATCGGCCCCGCCAGGGTCGGCCAAGACCCATGGTGGAGAGCCGAGAAGACGATCGAACTTGACTATCTAGAGGAAGTAAAAGTCGTAACAAGGTTTCCGTAGGTTCCGTACGTGAACCTGCGGAAGGATCATTAATGGGCGAGAGAGAAAAATACCGATGAGGCGAGGATCAGGAAGCCAAGGCCAGACGCCCGCCAAATCCCCGAAGGGTACCGAACGCGATGGGGGCGGTGGTGGTTCTCTTTCCGCTTCGCCAGGGCGCTCCGCAGGGCGGGGGCGGCGAAAGCACATGAGGACAGCGGGCGGGCGACGTCGGGAGGGTGCGGGGAGCCCCTCTCGCTCCGTCGCCCAGGAAAAAGACACCCGGCCTCGCGCCAAAGATTGTTGCCCTGCCGCTGCCTGCCGAGGAAAAACAAGAAACCCCCCGTGCACGCGAAAGGCCGTCCCGGGTACCATTCTCCCGTGCGCTCGTGTACCCCTCCCCGGGGTATGCGAGTCCAGGCGGTAGGTCGAGAAGCCTCGAGCCCTCCTTCATTCTCCTCCCCGCTGGAGGGAGGGACGGGGAGGCCGAGCGCCCGGGGCAACAGGGCCGAGATTTGGAAAACAACCCTCCGAAGCACCCAGTCTTTTGCGGCCGGCTGAAATGAGAGTGAAAAGGGGGCGCCTCCGAGCGTCCCCACAACCACAAAGTGCGACTCTTAACGGTGGATCACTCTGTTTGTTGACTATCTAGAGGGTTGACTATCTAGAGGAAGCAAAACTCGCACCAATGTTTCCCTAGATGAACCTGCGGAAGGATCATTAATGGGCGAGTGAAAAATACCGATGAGGCGAGGATCAGGAAGCCGAGGCCAGCCGCCCGCCAAATCCCCGAAGGGTACCGAATGCGATGGGGGCAGTGGTGGTTCTCCTTCCGCTTCGCTAGGGTGCTCCGCAGGGTGGGGGTGGCGAGGGCACGTGAGGACAGCGGGCGGGCGACGTCGGGAGGGTGCGGGGAGCCCCTCTCGCTCCGTCGCCCAGGAAAAAGACGCCCGGCCTCGCGCCGACGATTGTTGCCCTGCCGCTGCCCGCCGAGGAAAAACAAGAAGCCCCCCGCGCACCCAAAAGGCTGTCCCCGGTACCATTCTCCCGTGCCAGTCTTTTGCGGCCGGCTGACATGAGAGTGAATAGGGGGGCGCCTCCGAGCGTCCCCAAAACCAGAAAACGCGACTCTTAACGGTGGATCACTCGGCTCGCGTGTCGATGAAGAACGCAGCTAGCTGCGAGAATTAGTGTGAATTGCAGGACACATTGATCATCGACACTTTGAACGCACCTTGCGGCCCCGGGTTGATCCTTGGGCTACGCCTGTCTGAGGGTCGCCCCTCCGTCGATCGCCTCCGTGGCGCGGCTGGGGTCCCATCGCAAGGGTCGACATCGAGGGAGGTCCGAGGCTCTGCGCCCCGACGCCCTCTCCTTCTTTCTTCCCTTATGTCCCCCCCAAGGCCAGACCCACCCGCCCTTGGCACACCTGATGGGGTTTTCCCTCCGTCACTCTGGCCCACCCGGAGCGTGCCGCGAGGCTGTCTGTGGAGACACAGGGCTGCCTCTGGTGACGAGAGGGTAAAAACCTTCATCGAAGGTGGGCGCCGGACCTCCTTCCGGGCGGCGTGGACGGGCAAGCGCGCGGCGCCCGACAAAGCTCGCAGCTTTGCCGGCACCCGGACCTCGACTAAAGACCTCAGATCAGACGTGGTGACCCGCTGAATTTAAGCATATTACTAAGCGGAGGAAAATAAACTAACCAGGATTCCCTCAGTAACGGCGAGGGAAGAGCCCAGCGCCGAATCCCCGTCCACCTGGCGGGCGTCGGGAAATGTGGCGTACGGGAGACCGGACAACCCCGACGTCGCTTGGGGGCCCGAGTCCTTCTAATAGTGGCCCCAGCCCGTGGACTTTGGTAGACTGGTAGCGGCCCCCGGCGCGGCGGGACCCGGTCTCCCTGGAGTCGGGTTGTTTGTGAATGCAGCCCAAAGCGGGTGGTAAACTCCATCTAAGGCTAAATACCGGCGCGAGAGCGGACAAGTACCGTGAGGGAAAGTTGAAAAGAACTTTGAAGAGAGAGTTCAAGAAGGCGTGAAACCGCTAAGAGGTAAACGGGTGGGGTCCGTGCGGTCCGCCCGGAGGATTCAGCCAGGCGGGTTTGGCGTCGGCCGACCCAGGTCCCGCGCTACTTCCCACCCCGACTTGCCCTGGCGGTTGCCTTCCCCTCTCCCTCTTCTGGAGGTCCGGGAGGGTGGGCGCTGTCAGTCCGCGGGCGCTGGGGGCGGACGTGGCCCGGGTGGCTCTGGCCCTCACAGGGTGAATTTCCTCTGCGGTGGTGCACCGCGACCGGCTCCGAGCTGGCTGTGAAGGCCTTGGGGGCGGAAGGTGGCCGAGCGGTTGCCCCCGCACTCTCGGGTGCGGGGCTCTTGACCTCCCGGTGTTACATCCCCCTCTCAGCAGCAGCAGTCACCATTGCCCGGGGCCGAGGGAGACGACTGCCTCTGCGACCTCCTCTGGAACAGCTCTGCCCTCCCCTTCCCTCCGTCTCCCAGCCGGCGTCACCTCCTGCAAAGGAGGCCGTCGGTCGGAGGCGGGGGTCCCGCGGGGGGAAGCGGGGTTCGGCTATGGGGGATGGGGGCCCCTGCTCCCGGCACAGCTGTCAACTGGTGCGGACTGTCCTCAGTGTGCCCCGACCGCGCTGTGCCGCCGGGGTGGGAGGGCCCACCGCCTCAGCCTTCCAGGGCTGGGGTCTGGTCGCCAGGGGTCCGCGGTGATGTCGGCGACCCACCCGACCCGTCTTGAAACACGGACCAAGGAGTCTAACGCGCGCACGTGAGTCAGAGGGCTCGACGTGAAACCCTGTGGCACAATGAAGGCTGGGGCGCCCCTATTGAAAGTCATCCCTCGAGACAAGCTTTTGTCCTTTGCCTCCGATACATATCCCCCCCTCTACTGCTGCAGGGGGGAAGCGGGAACCCCTTCGGGGCACGGAGACCACGGCCGGACGTACAGGGGCCTGATCAACCCCTGGACTGTACGGGCTGCTGGCTGCCGTGCCTGCTGCAGGCGAGAAGCGGGAACCCCTTTGGGGCACGAAGACCACGACCGGACGTACAGGGGTCTGATCAACCCCTGGACCGTACGGGCTGCTGGCTGCCGTGCCTGCTGCAGGCGAGAAGAGGGAACCCCTTCAGGGCACGGAGACCACGACCGGACGTACAGGGGTCTGATCAACCCCTGGACCGTACGGGCTGGTGCCTGCCGCAGGCGAGAAGCGGGAACCCCTTCGGGGCACGGAGACCACGACCAGACATATGGGGGACTGATCAACCCCTGGACCGTACGGGCTGCCGTGCCTTCCTCAAATCGCTTGGCCTAAACAAATTACACATTTTTGTGATTACCGTGGCGGAGCACTGGAGGTGTACCGAGGACGCTTCCAGGAGCCTGGGGAACCTTTTCTGGAAGAGTCCTTGACACAGATGGATTTTCTATGACCTTCCCGGTACAAGTCACAAAAAAGTTTGTGATGATCTTTCGGCCAGCGGTAAAGACCGGTCTGACATATTCCGCATGCGCTTTGAACCACTGAAAAAGAAAAAAAAAATGTTAATCTCCAGCCAGAGGGCACCCCTCCAAAAGGTTTTACATGGGGACAAGAGAGGGTTTTGCTCCCCATAATGAGTGGGGTTGCCTGGGTTCCCTGGCTTTGAGAAAAGCTTACCGATTCCTCTTCCTCCAAAAGTACGAAAGTTGCAACCTGAGAGGTGGAGCACTTGTGAGTCTTCACACCCACAATTGTCTTGCGTCTTCCGTAGTACATGTGATGGATCCTCTCATTCCACTCTGAAACCTACGATGTGAAAAAAAGGTGGAAAAATATTGAACCGGTTCAGCAAATACCGCTGACCCACAGGGCCTGACGACTTACCGTCATGTTACGAACAACACCCGGTCTTTGGAGATGTTTTAGAATCAGAAGGGCCTCAAGGTACAGTACGACTTCCCGGCGATCTACTTCCGATCCGCCATCTTTCACAGCCTCGACGCTTGCTAGAAATGTTGGCCTTGCCTCCTCCAGTATGATCTGGCAGTCCTTGGGTGACTTTGAGGGCTTCATCAACATGTCGTACCTGCAGGGAAAAATAAAGGCAATTAACCAACATGCAAGGTTTGGTAACAATCCGCTGAATATTGGCTCTTTTGAACGGTGTACCTTTTACTTACAGACTCTCGGCGGGCTCCCTTGTACAATGTTTTCTGGAGGTCTGTTGTAAAATTCATGAACACTTCACAGGCCTTATAAAGTTGAGGATTCTCTAGTCTCAATTTGGTGGCCCTCATCTGATAGATGGTAAATCTCCGCATATGCTTCAACATTTTGAGGGAGGTCTGGCTCGATAGACGGAGTTTTCCAAGTTGTTCAAAAAAATTATTAACCTTGGTTGGTTTTATGAGGTACTCCAGAGTTACAAATCTTGGGTTCACAAAAAATAGAAACCGTGCTACGTTTGATACCTCCTGTTGACAGTTTGGGACCCCACGGGTAACTGTCAGGTACGAGTGGAACCCCTTTAACATGGGGTGATTCAATGAGTGACGCTTGTACAATCTGGCGGCCTTGGTAGCCGTGCGTTTTTTGTCTCTCCATTTCCTTTTCTGAATACTTAAATCGCTGCCATCCACGACGCTCCCTGTGTGGTCAGGCTCAGGGCACGGGTCTCCCTCCCGACTGTCTACCGGCCATAAAAGGAAAGGCACGTCCATCTCATCCGAATCTAGCTCTGCCAGGGGCGGGGGGCACGGGTCTCCCACCGGACTGTCTACCGGCCGTAAAAGGAAAGGCACATCCATCACATCTGAATCTATCTCTGCCAGGGGCATGGAGCCTGGGCAGAGCTCCGGATCATCAGCTGGTACCTGAGCGGGCCCTTCAGAGGTCAGTGGCGTGTTTTGTGACTCAAACCTAGGCTTGTTTGCTATTAAAAAGCCGCGACCTTCTAAGAAGGCGACAGTCTCCTCCAAGGATTGGAGGGGCTTGAGCTCACTGAATTGGATCGTTGTCCCCTTGTTGGCAATACAGTGAAGTTGATACTTGGCCGAAGCTATGGCGGTTTTTATCTCCGACTCCCCGTGGGACCTCAGGCATACCCTTCTCAGATGTGTGGACATATATTTGGTTACCCTGTGGCACACGGGGCATGTAAGCGGTGTCCGTGGGTGCCTGCGGGGACACAAGCAATAAAACCGGTCACCTTGCCAGCAAGCGTACAACTCCGCTACAAGGTACATTCATGTGTCTCTATGTGGCCGACGAATGTCTTCTACTCACCGCTCCATTGTGAAGGGTTTCCCGCAGTCAAACGGAGCGTCCCGTAATAGTCGATTAAAGTGCTGTGTTTCTCTGTGTCTTGAACTGTGGCAACTGCTTTTCCTCCACGCGAGTCACCCACACAGGTGAAAGACGCCAGCCGAGGTGATTCAAATTAATCGGATGTGTTTTGCCGTACTCTGATATACGTCACCACGGGGGTTGAGTCAGCCCTGGGGGTGGCACCTCCACGGCTGCTAAACATCCGTAGGGTTGATGATATATCCCTCTAACCCTAACCCCCTAACCCTAACCCAGATGAGGCACTGAGGTGTATGGATCTCTATGTGGAGGCTGAGGCACTGAGGTGTTTGGATCACTATGTGGCACATGAGGCACTGAGGTGTATGGATCACTATGTGGCAGATGAGGCACTGAGGTGTATGGATCACTATGTGACCCCGACCCTGACCCTGTATGGATCACTATGAGGCAGATGAGGCACTGAGGTGTATGGATCACTATGTGGAAGCTGAGGCACTGAGGTGTATGGATCACTATGTGGCACATGAGGCACTGAGGTGTATGGATCACTATGTGGCACATGAGGCACTGAGGTGTATGGATCACTATTTGGCAGATGAGGCACTGAGGTGTAAGGATCACTATGTCTCAGCTGAGGCACTGAGGTGTACGGATCACTATGTGGCAAATGAGGCACTGAGGTGTACGGATCACTATGTGGCAGATGAGGCACTGAGGTGTATGGATCACTATGTGGCAGATGAGGCACTGAGGTATATGATCACTATGAGGCACAGGTATATGGATCACTATGTGGCAGATAAGGCACTGAGGTGTATGAATCACTTTGTGGCAGATGAGGCACTGAGGTGTATGGATCACTATGAGGCAGATGAGGCACTAAGGTATATGGATCACTTTGTGGCAGATGAAGCACTGAGGTGTATGGATCACTATGAAGCAGATGAGGCACTAAGGTATATGGATCATTATGTGGCAGATGAGGCACTGAGGTGTATAGATCACTATGTGGCAGATGAGGCACTGAGGTGTATGGATCACTTTGTGGCAGATGAAGCACTGAGGTGTATGGATCACTATGAGGCACAGGTATATGGATCACTATGTGGCAGATGAGGTACTGAGGTATATGGATCATTATGTGGCAGATGAGGCACTGAGGTGTATAGATCACTATGTGGCACGTGAGGCACTGAGGTGTATGGATCACTTTGTGGCAGATGAGGCCCTGAGGTGTATAGCTCACTATGTGGCAGATGAGGCACTGAGGTGTATGGATCACTTTGTGGCAGATGAAGCACTGAGGTGTATGGATCACTATGAGGCACAGGTATATGGATCACTATGTGGCAGATGAGGCACTGAGGTATGGATCACTATGTGGCAGATGAGGCACTGAGGTGTATGGATCACTATGTGGCACGTGAGGCACTGAGGTATATGGATCACTTTGTGGCAGATGAAGCACTGAGGTGTATGGATCACTGAGGCACAGGTATATGGATCACTATGTGGCAGATGAGGCACTGAGGTGTATGGATCACTTTGTGGCAGATGAGGCACTGAGGTGTATAGCTCACTATGTGGCAGATGAGGCACTGAGGTGTATGGATCACTTTGTGGCAGATGAAGCACTGAGGTGTATGGATCACTATGAGGCACAGGTATATGGATCACTATGTGGCAGATGAGGCACTGAGGTATGGATCACTATGTGGCAGATGAGGCACTGAGGTGTATGGATCACTATGAGGCAGATGAGGCACTAAGGTATATGGATCATTATGTGGCAGATGAAGCACTGAGGTGTATGGATCACTATGTGGCACGTGAGGCACTGAGGTATATGGATCACTTTGTGGCAGATGAAGCACTGAGGTGTATGGATCACTGAGGCACAGGTATATGGATCACTTTGTGGCAGATAAGGCACTGAGGTGTATGAATCACTTTGTGGCAGATGAGGCACTGAGGTGTATGGATCACTATGTGGCAGATAAGGCACTAAGGTATATGGATCACTTTGCGGCAGATGAAGCACTGAGGTGTATGGATCACTATGAGGCAGATGAGGCACTAAGGTATATGGATCATTATGTGGCAGATGAGGCACTGAGGTGTATAGATCACTATGTAGCAGATGAGGCACTGAGGTGTATAGATCACTTTGTGGCAGATGAAGCATTGAGGTGTATGGATCACTATGAGGCACAGGTATATGGATCACTATGTGGCAGATGAGGCACTGAGGTATGGATCACTATGTGGCAGATGAGGCACTGAGGTGTATGGATCACTATGAGGCAGATGAGGCACTAAGGTATATGGATCATTATGTGGCAGATGAGACACTGAGGTGTATGGATCACTATGTGGCAGATGAAGCACTGAGGTGTATGGATCACTATGTGGCAGATGAAGCACTAATGTATATGGATCACTATGTGGCAGATGAGGGGCATACCACGCAGCTGCTATTGGGCCCGTGAGTCAGGGGGACCCGCCTGATGACAGCGGTGCAGCAGCGGGTGACAGACAGCTGCAGCTAAAACCTGTCCTCGCTGCTAAAAAGAAATTAATCTTCTCTCATCCTCACACCCCCATGGGCGTGGAGAGCAGTGAATATTCATTTCACTTTAATAGCGGGCAGTGTTAGCCGCCGGCTGAGGCCAACACTGCCCGCTATCAGGGCCCGCTCCCCCAGGGGCCCCAGCCCACATGGCCGCTATGGGGCCTGTAAGGCTATGTGCACACGATGCAGATTTGCTGCGCATCCGCAGTGGATTTTTCCACACAGAAACGCTGCAGGACCGCACTGTGATGTAAAGTACAATGTAAATCAATGGGGTAAAAAAATAGCTGTGCAGATGGTGCGGAAAAATCAGTGCGGAATTGCTGCGGATTTCAAAGAAGTGCATGTCACTTCTTTTGTGCGGATCTGCAGCGTTTCTGCACCCCTCCATGTTAAAAATCCGCAGTGGCAAAAACCACAGAAAATCCGCACAAAATCCGCATCAATTCCGCATAAAAACCGCACAAAATCCGCATAAAAACTGCACCAAATCCCCATCTGCGGATTCTGCCAGGAGATGCGGATTTTGTGCAGAAAATTCTGCACCTTTTTTCTTACGTGTGCACATAGTCTAAGTCAGGGGGGCCTGGCGCCAGTGTTGCCCCCCAGTGTGCACCGCATTCAACTGTATCTGCATCCCAGATGAAAGCAATAACAGAGGAGAGAGCGTCAGACGGACACTCCATCTCCCATCATTCCCCTCTGCATCTGACACTGAAGGTGTGTGATGATGTCACTTCATCGCGTACCCGCTGTGTGTCTGGCACATGGCTGTGCAGCTGCTGATACCAGAGCAGAGCCGGAATCAGCGGGGAACGAGGAGGAGAGGTGAGGATTGTGCTTATATATATATATATATATATATATATATATATATATATATATATAAATATATATATATATATATATCTAATATATAATTGCCTAGAATACTACTTCCTGCAATTTGTGCCAACTTCCGTGGCTTTGTCCGGAGCTAATGTCCGGAGCTAATGTCTGGAGCTAATGTCCGGAGATAAGTGACGTCACCAGTGTCCTACACCCAGGCAGAGCACAGGGGCCCCAGGCAGAGCACAGTGGCCCCAGGCAGAGCACAGGGGCCTCAGGCAGCCTATGGGGCCCCAGGCAGAGCACAGTGGCCCCAGGCAGAGCACAGGGGCCCCAGGCAGCATATGGGGCCCCAGGCAGAGCACAGGGGCCCCAGGCAGCATATGGGGCCCCAGGCAGAGCACAGTAGCCCCAGGCAGAGCACAGGGGCCCCAGGCAGAACATGGGGCCCCAGGCAGAGCACAGGGGCCCCAGGCAGAGCACAGGGGCCCCAGGCAGCATATGGGGCCCCAGGCAGAGCACAGGGGCCCCAGGCAGAGCACAGGGGCCCCAGGCAGCATATGGGGCCCCAGGCAGAGCACAGGGGCCCCAGGCAGCATATGGGGCCCTAGGCAGAGCACAGTGGCCCCAGGCAGAGCACAGGGGCCCCAGGCAGAACATGGGGCCCCAGGCAGAGCACAGGGGCCCCAGGCAGAGCACAGGGGCCCCAGGCAGCATATGGGGCCCCAGGCAGAGCACAGGGGCCCCAGGCCGCATATGGGGCCCCAGGCAGAGAACAGTGGCCCCAGGCAGCATATGGGGCCCCAGGCAGAGCACAGTGGCCCCAGGCAGAGCACAGAGGCCCCAGGCAGCTTATGGGGACCCAGGCAGAGCACACTGGCCCCAGGCAGAACATGGGGCCCCAGGCAGAGCACAGTGGCCCCAGGCAGAGCACAGGGGCCCCAGGCAGAACATGGGGCCCCAGGCAGAGCACAGGGGCCCCAGGCAGAGCACAGGGGCTCCAGGCAGCATATGGGGCCCCAGGCAGAGCACAGGGGCCCCAGGCAGCATACGGGGCCCCAGGCAGAGCACAGTGGCCCCAGGCAGAGCACACACCAAATCGGAGGCCGAGGGGCCCCGCCAACCAAATCGGAGGCCGAGGAGCCCCGCCCACCAAATCGAAGGCCGAGCGGCCCCGCCCACCAAAGCGGAGGCCAAGGGGCCCAGCCCCGCCCACCAAAGCAGAGGCCGAGGGGCCCCGACCACCACATTGGAGGCCGAGGGGCCCTGCCCACCAAATCGGAGGCCGAGGGTCCCCGCCCACCAAATCGGAGGCCGAGGGTCCCCGCCCACCAAATCGGAGGCTGAGGGGCCCCGCCCACCAAATCGGAGGCCGAGGGTCCCCGCCCACCAAATCGGAGGCCGAGGGTCCCCGCACACCAAATCGGAGGCAGAGGGACCCCGCCCACCAAATCGGAGGCCGAGGGGCCCCGCCCACCAAAGCGGAGGCCGAGGGTCCCCGACCACCAAATCAGAGGCCGAGGGTCCCTGCCAACCAAATCGGAGGCCGAGGGTCCCCGCCCACCAAATCGGAGGCCGAGGGTCCCCGCCCACCAAATCGGAGGCCAAGAGTCCCCGCCCACCAAATCGGAGGCCGAGGGGCCCCGCCAACCAAATCGGAGGCCGAGGGGCTTCGCCAACCAAATCGGAGGCCGAGGAGCCCCGCCCACCAAATCGAAGGCCGAGCGGCACCGCCCACCAAATCGGAGGCCGAGGGGCCCCGCCAACCAAATCGGAGGCCGAGGGGCCCCGCCCACCAAATCGGAGGCCGAGGGTCCCCGCCCACCAAATCAGAGGCCGAGGGTCCCTGCCCACCAAATCGGAGGCCGAGGGTCCCCGCCCACCAAATCGGAGGCCGAGGGACCCCGCCCACCAAATCGGAGGCCGAGGGTCCCCGCCCACCAAATCGGAGGCCGAGGGGCCCCGCCCACGAAATCGGAGGCCGAGGGGCCCCACCAACCAAATCGGAGGCCGAGGGGCCCCGCCCACCAAATCGGAGGCCGAGGGTCCCCGCCCACCAAATCGGAGGCCGAGGGACCCCGCCCACCAAATCGGAGGCCGAGGGTCCCCGCCCACCAAATCGGAGGCCGAGGGGCCCCGCCCACCAAATCGGAGGCCGAGGGGCCCCACCAACCAAATCGGAGGCCGAGGGGCCCCGCCCACCAAATCGGAGGCCGAGGGTCCCCACCCACCAAATCGGAGGCCGAGGGGCCCCACCAACCAAATCGGAGGCCGAGGGGGCCCCGCCCACCAAATCGGAGGCCGAGGAGCCCCGCCCACCAAATCGAAGGCCGAGCGGCACCGCCCACCAAAGCGGAGGCCGAGGGTCCCCGACCACCAAATCAGAGGCCGAGGGTCCCTGCCCACCAAATCGGAGGCCGAGGGTCCCCGCCCACCAAATCGGAGGCCGAGGGACCCCGCCCACCAAATCAGAGGCCGAGGGTCCCCGCCCACCAAATCGGAGGCCGAGGGTCCCCGCCCACCAAATCGGAGGCCGAGGGGCCCCACCAACCAAATCGGAGGCCGAGGGGCCCCGCCCACCAAATCGGAGGCCGAGGGTCCCCACCCACCAAATCGGAGGCCGAGGGGCCCCGCCAACCAAATCGGAGGCCGAGGGGCCCCGCCCACCAAATCGGAGGCCGAGGGTCCCCGCCCACCAAATCGGAGGCCGAGAGTCCCCGCCCACCAAATCGGAGGATAAGGGGCCCCGCCAACCAAATCGGAGGCCGAGGGGCCCCGCCCACCAAATCGGAGGCCGAGGGTCCCCGCCCACCAAATCGGAGGCCGAGGGGCCCCACCAACCAAATCGGAGGCCGAGGGGCCCCGCCCACCAAATCGGAGGCCGAGGGGCCCCGCCAACCAAATCGGAGGCCGAGGGGCCCCGCCAACCAAATCGGAGGCCGAGGAGCCACGCCCAACAAATCGAAGGCCGAGCGGCCCCGCCCACCAAAGCGGAGGCCGAGGGGCCCGGCCCCGCCCACCAAAGCGGAGGCCGAGGGGCCCCGACCACCACATCGGAGGCCGAGGGGCCCTGCCCACCAAATCGGAGGCCGAGGGGCCCCGCCCACCAAATCTGAGGCCGAGGGTCCCCGCCCACCAAATCGGAGGCCGAGGGTCCCCGCCCACCAAATCGGAGGCCGAGGGTCCCCGCCCACCAAATTGGAGGCCGAGGGTCCCCGCCCACCAAATCGGAGGCCGAGGGGCCCCGCCTACCAAATCGGAGGCCGAGGTTCCCCGCCCACCAAATCGGAGGCCGAGGGTCCCCGCCCACCAAATCGGAGGCCGAGGGGCCCCGCCCACCAAATCGGAGGCCGGGGGTCCCCGCCCACCAAATCGGAGGCCGAGGGGCCCCACCCACCACATCAGAGGCCGATGGGCCCCGCCCACCAAATCGGAGGCCGATGGGCCCCGCCCACCAAATCGGAGGCCGAGGGTCCCCGCCCACCAAATCGGAGGCCGAGGGTCCACACCAACCAAATCGGAGGCCGAGGGGCCCCGCCCACCAAATTGAAGGCCGAGGGGCCCCGCCCACCAAAGCGGAGGCCGAGGGTCCCCGCACACCAAATCGGAGGCAGAGGGACCCAGCCCACCAAATCGGAGGCCGAGGGGCCCCGCCCACCAAAGCGGAGGCCGAGGGTCCCCGACCACCAAATCGGAGGCTGAGGGTCCCTGCCCACCAAATCGGAGGCCGAGGGTCCCCACCCACCAAATCGGAGGCCGAGAGTCCCCGCCCACCAAATCGGAGGCCGAGGGTCCCCGCCCACCAAATCGGAGGCCGAGGGGCCCCGCCAACCAAATCGGAGGCCGAGGGGCCCCGCCAACCAAATCGGAGGCCGAGGAGCCCCGCCCACCAAATCGAAGGCCGAGCGGCCCCGCCCACCAAAGCGGAGGCCGAGGGGCCCGACCCCGCCCACCAAAGCGGAGGCCGAGGGGCCCCGCCCACCACATCGGAGGCCGAGGGGCCCCGCCCACCAAATCGGAGGCCGAGGGTCCCCACCCACCAAATCGGAGGCCGAGGGTCCCCGCCCACCAAATCGGAGGCCGAGGGTCCCCGCCCACCAAATCGGAGGCCGAGGGTCCCCGCCCACCAAATCGGAGGCCGAGGGTCCCCGCACACCAAATTGGAGGCCGAGGGTCCCCGCCCACCAAATCGGAGGCCGAGGGTCCCCGCCCACCAAATCAGAGGCCGTGGGGCCCCGCCAACCAAAGCGGAGGCCGAGGGTCCCCGCCCAACAAATCGGAGGCAGAGGGACCCCGCCCACCAAATCAGAGGCCGAGGGTCCCCGCCCACCAAATCGGAGGCCGAGGGTCCCCACCCACCAAATCGGAGGCCGAGGGTCCCCGCCCACCAAATCGGAGGCCGAGGGTCCCCGCCCACCAAATCGGAGGCCGAGGGTCCCCGCCCACCAAATCAGAGGCCGTGGGGCCCCGCCAACCAAAGCGGAGGCCGAGGGTCCCCGCCCAACAAATCGGAGGCAGAGGGACCCCGCCCACCAAATCAGAGGCCGAGGGTCCCCGCCCACCAAATCGGAGGCCGAGGGTCCCCGCCCACCAAATCGGAGGCCGAGGGTCCCCGCCCACCAAATCGGAGGCCGAGGGTCCCCGCCCACCAAATCAGAGGCCGAGGGGCCCCGCCAACCAAATCGGAGGCCGAGGGACCCCGCCCACCAAATCGAAGGCCGAGCGGCCCCGCCCACCAAAGCGGAGGCCGAGGGGCCCGACCCCGCCCACCAAAGCGGAGGCCGAGGGGCCCCGCCCACCACATCGGAGGCCGAGGGGCCCCGCCCACCAAATCGGAGGCCGAGGGTCCCCACCCACCAAATCGGAGGCCGAGGGTCCCCGCCCACCAAATCGGAGGCCGAGGGTCCCCGCCCACCAAATCGGAGGCCGAGGGTCCCCGCCCACCAAATCGGAGGCCGAGGGTCCCCGCACACCAAATTGGAGGCCGAGGGTCCCCGCCCACCAAATCGGAGGCCGAGGGTCCCCGCCCACCAAATCAGAGGCCGTGGGGCCCCGCCAACCAAAGCGGAGGCCGAGGGTCCCCGCCCAACAAATCGGAGGCAGAGGGACCCCGCCCACCAAATCAGAGGCCGAGGGTCCCCGCCCACCAAATCGGAGGCCGAGGGTCCCGACCCCGCCCACCAAAGCGGAGGCCGAGGGGCCCCGCCCACCACATCGGAGGCCGAGGGGCCCCGCCCACCAAATCGGAGGCCGAGGGTCCCCGCACACCAAATTGGAGGCCGAGGGTCCCCGCCCACCAAATCGGAGGCCGAGGGTCCCCGCCCACCAAATCAGAGGCCGTGGGGCCCCGCCAACAAAAGCGGAGGCCGAGGGTCCCCGTCCAACAAATCGGAGGCAGAGGGACCCCGCCCACCAAATCAGAGGCCGAGGGTCCCCGCCCACCAAATCGGAGGCCGAGGGTCCCCGCCCACCAAATCGGAGGCCGAGGGTCCCCGCCCACCAAATCGGAGGCCGAGGGTCCCCGCCCACCAAATCAGAGGCCGAGGGGCCCCGCCAACCAAATCGGAGGCCGAGGGACCCTGCCCACCAAATCGGAGGCCGAGGGTCCCTGCCCACCAAATCGGAGGCCGAGGGGCCCCGCCAACCAAATCGGAGGCCGAGGGGCCCCGCCCACCAAATCGGAGGCCGAGGGTCCCTGCCCACCAAATCGGAGGCCGAGGGGCCCCGCCAACCAAATCGGAGGCCGAGGGGCCCCGCCCACCAAATCGGAGGCCGAGGGGCCCCGCCCACCAAATCGGAGGCCGAGGGTCCCCGCCCATCAAATCGGAGGATAAGGGGCCCCGCCCACCAAATCAGAGGCCGAGGGGCCCCACCAACCAAATCGGAGGCTGAGGAGCCCCGCCCACCAAATCGAAGGCCGAGCGGCCCCGCCCACCAATGCGGAGGCAGAGGGACCCCGCCCACCAAATCGAAGGCAGAGGGACCCCGCCCACCAAATCGGAGGCCGTGGGGCCCCGCCAACCAAAGCGGAGGCCGAGGGTCCCCGCCCACCAAATCGGAGGCCGAGGGTCCCCGCCCACCAAATCGGAGGCCGAGGGTCCCCGCACACCAAATTGGAGGCCGAGGGTCCCCGCCCACCAAATCGGAGGCCGAGGGTCCCCGCCCACCAAATCAGAGGCCGTGGGGCCCCGCCAACCAAAGCGGAGGCCGAGGGTCCCCGCCCAACAAATCGGAGGCAGAGGGACCCCGCCCACCAAATCAGAGGCCGAGGGTCCCCGCCCACCAAATCGGAGGCCGAGGGTCCCCGCCCACCAAATCGGAGGCCGAGGGTCCCCGCCCACCAAATCGGAGGCCGAGGGTCCCCGCCCACCAAATCAGAGGCCGAGGGGCCCCGCCAACCAAATCGGAGGCCGAGGGACCCTGCCCACCAAATCGGAGGCCGAGGGTCCCTGCCCACCAAATCGGAGGCCGAGGGGCCCCGCCAACCAAATCGGAGGCCGAGGGGCCCCGCCCACCAAATCGGAGGCCGAGGGTCCCTGCCCACCAAATCGGAGGCCGAGGGGCCCCGCCAACCAAATCGGAGGCCGAGGGGCCCCGCCCACCAAATCGGAGGCCGAGGGGCCCCGCCCACCAAATCGGAGGCCGAGGGTCCCCGCCCATCAAATCGGAGGATAAGGGGCCCCGCCCACCAAATCGGAGGCCGAGGGGCCCCACCAACCAAATCGGAGGCTGAGGAGCCCCGCCCACCAAATCGAAGGCCGAGCGGCCCCGCCCACCAATGCGGAGGCAGAGGGACCCCGCCCACCAAATCGGAGGCCGTGGGGCCCCGCCAACCAAAGTGGAGGCCGAGGGTCCCCGCCCACCAAATCGGAGGCAGAGGGACCCCGCCCACCAAATCGGAGGCCGAGGGGCCCCGCCCACCAAAGCGGAGGCCGAGGGTCCCCGCCCACCAAATCGGAGGTCGAGGGTCCCCGCCCACCAAAACGGAGGCCGAGGGTCCCCGCCCACCAAATCGGAGGCCGGTCCCCGCCCACCAAATCGGAGGCCGAGGGTCCCCGCCAACCAAATCGGAGGCCGAGGAGCCCCGCCCAACAAATCGAAGGCCGAGCGGCCCCGCCCACCAAAGCGGACGCCGAGGGGCCCGGCCCCACCCACCAAAGCGGAGGCCGAGGGGCCCCGACCACCACATCGGAGGCCGAGGGGCCCTGCCCACCAAATCGGAGGCTGAGGGTCCCCGCCCACCAAATTGGAGGCCGAGGGTCCCCGCCCACCAAATCGGAGGCCGAGGGTCCCCGCCCACCAAATCGGAGGCCGAGGGTCCCGCCCACCAAATTGGAGGCCGAGGGTCCCCGCCCACCAAATCGGAGGCCGAGGGTCCCCGCCCACCAAATCGGAGGCCGAGAGTCCCTGCCCACCAAATCGGAGGCCGAGGGGCCCCGCCAACCAAATCGGAGGCCGAGGGGCCCCGCCAACCAAATCGGAGGCCGAGGAGCCCCGCCCACCAAATCGAAGGCCGAGCGGCCCCGCCAACCAAAGCGGAGGCCGAGGGTCCCCGCCCACCAAATCGGAGGCAGAGGGACCCCGCCCACCAAATCGGAGGCCGAGGGTACCCGCCCACCAAATCGGAGGCCGAGGGTCCCCGCCCACCAAATCGGAGGCCGAGGGTCCCCGCCCACCAAATCGGAGGCCGAGGGTCCCCGCACACCAAATCGGAGGCCGAGGGTCCCCGCCCACCAAATCGGAGGCCGAGGGTCCCCGCCCACCAAATCGGAGGCCGAGGGTCCCCGCCCACCAAATCGGAGGCCGAGGGTCCCCGCACTCCAAATTGGAGGCCGACGGTCCCCGCCCACCAAATCAGAGCCCGAGGGGCCCCGCCAACCAAATCGGAGGCCGAGGGGCCCCGCCCACCAAATCGGAGGCAGAGGGGCCCCGCCCACCAAATCGGAGGCCGAGGGTCCCCGCCCATCAAATCGGAGGATAAGGGGCCCCGCCCACCAAATCGGAGGCCGAGGGGCCCCACCAACCAAATCGGAGGCCGAGGAGCCCCGCCCACCAAATCGAAGGCCGAGCGGCCCCGCCCACCAATGCGGAGGCAGAGGGACCCCGCCCACCAAATCGGAGGCCGTGGGGCCCCGCCAACCAAAGCGGAGTCCGAGGGTCCCCGCCCACCAAATCGGAGGCAGAGGGACCCCGCCCACCAAATCGGAGGCCGAGGGGCCCCGCCCACCAAAGCGGAGGCCGGTCCCCGCCCACCAAATCGGAGGCCGAGGGTCCCCGCCAACCAAATCGGAGGCCGAGGAGCCCCGCCCAACAAATCAAAGGCCGAGCGGCCCCACCCACCAAAGCGGACGCCGAGGGGCCCCGACCACCACATCGGAGGCCGAGGGGCCCCGCCCACCAAATCGGAGGCCGAGGGGCCCCGCCCACCAAATCGGAGGCCGAGGGTCCCCGCCCACCAAATCGGAGGCCGAGGGTCCCCGCCCACCAAATCGGAGGCCGAGGGTCCCGCCCACCAAATTGGAGGCCGAGGGTCCCCGCCCACCAAATCGGAGGCCGAGGGGCCCCGCCTACCAAATCGGAGGCCGAGGGTCCCCGCCCACCAAATCGGAGGCCGAGGGTCCCTGCCCACCAAATCGGAGGCCGAGGGGCCCCGCCCACCAAATCGGAGGCCGGGGGTCCCCGCCCACCAAATCGGAGGCCGAGGGGCCCCGCCCACCACATCGGAGGCCGATGGGCCCCGCCCACCAAATCGGAGGCCGAGGGTCCCCGCCCACCAAATCGGAGGCCGAGGGTCCCCGCCCACCAAATCGGAGGCCGAGGGTCCCCGCCCACCAAATCGGAGGCCGAGGGTCCCCGCCCACCAAATCGGAGGCCGAGGGTCCCCGCACACCAAATCGGAGGCCGAGGGTCCCCGCCCACCAAATCGGAGGCCGAGGGTCCCCGCCCACCAAATCGGAGGCCGAGGGTCCCCGCCCACCAAATTGGAGGCCGAGGGTCCCCGCACACCAAATTGGAGGCCGACGGTCCCCGCCCACCAAATCAGAGGCCGAGGGGCCCCGCCAACCAAATCGGAGGCCGAGGGACCCCGCCCACCAAATCGGAGGCCGAGGGGCCCCGCCCACCAAATCGGAGGCCGAGGGTCCCCGCCCATCAAATCGGAGGATAAGGGGCCCCGCCCACCAAATTGGAGGCCGAGGGGCCCCACCAACCAAATCGGAGGCCGAGGAGCCCCGCCCACCAAATCGAAGGCCGAGCGGCCCCGCCCACCAATGCAGAGGCAGAGGGACCCCGCCCACCAAATCGGAGGCCGTGGGGCCCCGCCAACCAAAGCTTAGGCCGAGGGTCCCCGCCCACCAAATCGGAGGCAGAGGGACCCCGCCCACCAAATCGGAGGCCGAGGGGCCCCGCCCACCAAAGCGGAGGCCGAGGGTCCCCGCCCACCAAATCGGAGGTCGAGGGTCCCCGCCCACCAAATCGGAGGCCGAGGGTCCCCGCACACCAAATCGGAGGCCGGTCCCCGCCCACCAAATCGGAGGCCGAGGGTCCCCGCCAACCAAATCGGAGGCCGAGGAGCCCCGCCCAACAAATCGAAGGCCGAGCGGCCCCGCCCACCAAAGCGGACGCCGAGGGGCCCCGACCACCACATCGGAGGCCGAGGGGCCCCGCCCACCAAATCGGAGGCCGAGGGTCCCCGCCCACCAAATCGGAGGCCGAGGGTCCCCGCCCACCAAATCGGAGGCCGAGGGTCCCCGCCCACCAAATCGGAGGCCGAGGGTCCCGCCCACCAAATTGGAGGCCGAGGGGCCCCGCCCACCAAATCGGAGGCCGAGGGGCCCCGCCTACCAAATCGGAGGCCGAGGGTCCCCGCCCACCAAATCGGAGGCCGAGGGTCCCTGCCCACCAAATCGGAGGCCGAGGGGCCCCGCCCACCAAATCGGAGGCCGGGGGTCCCCGCCCACCAAATCGGAGGTCGAGGGGCCCCGCCCACCACATCGGAGGCCGATGGGCCCCGCCCACCAAATCGGAGGCCGAGGGTCCCCGCCCACCAAATCGGAGGCCAAGGGTCCCCGCCCACCAAATCGGAGGCCGAGGGGCCCCGCCCACAAAATCGGAGGCCGAGGGTCCACACCAACCAAATTAGAGGCCGAGGGGCCCCGCCCACCAAATCGAAGGCCAAGGGGCCCCGCCCACCAAAGCGGAGGCCGAGGGTCCCCGCACACCAAATCGGAGGCATAGGGACCCCGCCCACCAAATCGGAGGCCGAGGGGCCCCGCCCACCAAAGCGGAGGCCGAGGGTCCCCGCCCACCAAATCGAAGGCCGAGGGGCCCCGCCCACCAAAGCGGAGGCCGAGGGTCCCCGCACACCAAATCGGAGGCATAGGGACCCCGCCCACCAAATCGGAGGCCGAGGGGCCCCGCCCACCAAAGCGGAGGCCGAGGGGCCCCGCCCACCACATCGGAGGCCGAGGGCCCCCGCCCACCAAATCGGAGGCCGAGGGTCCCCACCCACCAAATCGGAGGCCGAGGGTCCCCGCCCACCAAATTGGAGGCCGAGGGTCCCCGCCCACCAAATTGGAGGCCGAGGGTCCCCGCCCACCAAATATACATAGTTATTGATACATATTATTTATTATTTACATTATTGTTCTTAAGCAAAGAACCGTTGTTGTGGCATTTGCCACAACACGCAAAGTTGTTGTCTGATGTCTTTCATCACTCCCCTCATAAGCATGTTCATGGATCCTGTGTAACTGTACCTTAAATAACAAGAATTGTCAAGAGCTGGTGAGTGCAGCCATTTTTTGTTCTTTCTTACTATTATTTATTAATTGTATTATTCTTACATTTGAATAAATAAAGTATATATGGATTCTAGACTCCCGATTCTTTAGAATCGGGCTGCCATCTAGTATATATATATATATATATACTGTATATATATCAGAGAGTGATTCCTGGTGGCCATAATACTGTAGGACTGTGGGGCTGGATTATATTCTCTGGGGGGCTACATTATATTGCATTTGGGGCGGCATTATATTCTATGGGGGGGCTGCATTATATTCTGTGGGGGGCTGCATTATACCGTATGAGGGAGCGCTGCATTATACCCTATGAGGGGGTGCTGCATTATACCCTATGAGGGGGTGCTGCATTATACCCTATGAGGGGGGCTGCATTATACCCTATGAGGGAGGGCTACATTATATCCTATGAGGGGGCTGTATTATACCCTATGAGGGGGGCTGCGTTATGCCCTATGAGGTGGGCTGCGTTATACCCTAAGAGGAAGGAATGCATTAAACCCTATGAAGGGGGCTGCATTATACCCTATGAGGAAGTGCTGCATTATATGCCATGAGTGGGCTACATTATACCCTATGAAGGGGCTGCCCTATACTCTGAGTGGGCTACATTATATTATATGGGAGGCTGCATTATGCTATATGAGGGGGGCTGCATTATATTCTATGAGGTGCTACACTATATTCTATGGGGTTGAATTATATTCTATGAGGGAGGCCGCATTATATCCTATGAGGAGGCTACATTATATTCTATGAGGGGGCTACATTATATTCTATGAGGAGGCTACATTACATTCTATGAGGGGGCTACATTATATTCTATGAGGGGGCTACTTTATATTCTATGAGGGGGCCTACATTACGTTCTATGAGGGGGGCTACATTATATTCTTTCAGGGGGGCTACATTATATTCTATGAGGGGGGCTGCATTATATCCTATTAGCAGGCTACATTATATTCTATGAGGGCTGCATTATATTCTATGAGGGGGGCTGCATTATATCCTATTAGCAGGCTACATTATATTCTATGAGGGGGCTACTTTATATTCTATGAGGGGGCTACACTACATTCTATGAGGGGGGCTACATTATATTCTATGAGGGGGCTACTTTATATTCTATGAGGGGGCTACATTACATTCTATGAGGGGGGCTACATTATATTTTATGAGGGAGCTACTTTATATTCTATGAGGGGGCTACCCCAACCCCTGCTACATAATTAAGAAGTGTGCTACCTTAAATTATACCATGATATTAGCGTATTTTACCCCACAATTGGTGGTCTTGTATTTATTTTTATGTAGCTACATAGTGGGCCTCAAGAATTATTTTCTCTGGTGAGCCCAAGGTGCTCCAGTCCGACACTGCTTACCTGGCGTTCTGACGAGTGGGCCGGAAGTTCTAGTACCCACAGGATTTTTTCGGCCAGTTCTTTAACAAAAGACAAATCTCCATATTGAGATCTTTTTTTCAGCCTATAAAGAAGAAAAGAAACAAAAAAGAAAAATCTGAGGTGAGCGGCGGCCATTGTATGTGTCATCTGCTCCTCTCTGCAGATGCAGATACACTGACTCCATACAGGATTTGGGGACTCGTCGTGTTTTATATTGGAGGAAAGAAGAAGCTTCTATCCCACCATTATTATCTATGAGTATAGAGAAGTTGTGTGCGGAGCGTCCGCCACTTACCTGCTGTTGTAATGTCCTGATGTTGTGACATAAATCCGTCAGATACTCTGACGTCAGTTGTTTTTGGTAGTACTTTTCCAGGCACTCCTTTACTAGCGCCACCATCTGCCGGTGAGTGAAGCAGAGGACGCCATCGGGTGGTAGAAGCGCAATGTTAGGGCGATTGCTAAGAACCTCCAACAGTGCTCCTGCCTGAAAACCGTTCAGATGTAAATCAGCCATAGTGAGAAACTGAAAATGCTCTCCGTCACTATAGAACTAACAATGGCACCCGGAATCCAACGCACATTCTATAAGTAGGGACTGTGATCTGTGATGTCATAATGGCCAAGAATCACCTGTGATGTCATCATGGCCAAGAATCACCAGTGATGTCATCATGGCCGAGCATCACCAGTGATGTCATCATGGCCGAGCATCACCAGTGATGTCATCACGGAATCTTGTGATGGAATCTTCCAGCACCGGCTCTGCACAGATAGATGCTGCCGGCAATATTTCGGGTTCGCTCACACTTGTGTATCAATAATCCAGGAGAGTGGGACGGGTTTTTATCACTTGTCCTCCGTGTTCTGTCCCTGTAGAATCCGTTCTGTTATTCCGCAGCTATTAATCTTTTACACGACCCTTTACAGGCTCCTATGCTACAGAAATGGAATGTATCTGTAAAAATCGCTTGTCCCTCTGATGTTCCATAAGGCGTGCGACTGTTTCCTGGCAGCGTCTGATTTTGGACTAAAATCACAGCATGCTGCAGTCTTTTCCTCACGCCGAATATACGTTTCGCTGTGTTTTTACCGGCGTTTTTTATCATTCACTTGAAAGGGTGAAATAAGCTGCAAAACTCCTGAGAGACTTGACAAACCGCTGCTTTAACCCTTTAGTGACGGAGCCAAATTTTTGAAATCTGACCAGTGTCACTTTATGTGGTAATAACTCTGTAACGCTTCAACAAATCCCAGTGATTTTGAGATTGTTTTTTCATGACACCTTATGCTTTATGATAATGGTAAATTTAGGTCAATATGTTTTGTGTTTATTTATAAAAAATATCAGAAATTTGAGAAAAATGTTAAAAAATTTGCAATTTTCAAACTTTGAATTATTCTCCCTTTATTCCAGATCGTCATACAACAGCAAAACATTAATAAATAATATTTCCCTCATGTCTGCTTTACATCAGCGCCATTTGTACAATGTTCTTTTATTTTGTTAGCATTTTAGGTTTAAAAATGTAGCACCATATATAAATTACCTAACAAGGTACGGTGACACATAAAGTCAATCAAAAATGTTTTTCTTTATTGAAACAATGTTTTTAAAAAACAAGAAACATAAAAAGACAGGAAGATGGGAAAAATGGGACCTCCAAAAAGGTCAGGATGTGACACAGAAAGAGTAAGAATTTTTAAAGGATTTTTTTTCCTTTTTCATCCAATATGTCTGCACATATAGAGTCTCTCCATAGGAAGGTTATATGGGCTTGCTAATATGGGTGGACACAATAAAAGGGTCTCCTTATTCCTCTGTGCAGCCCTATATCCTAACAGGGTAGACTTATCACAACAAAATGTAATTATTCCCTTTACATCAGAATACATATTTATAGGAACAGCTTAAAAAATGGCACTTGTTCATATGCAAAAGAAAGGAAATCAATGCTATGTAATTTAGGGAATGGTCACTAGATGGCAGTGGAGTGTACGACATGAAAGACTGCAATGAAATCCAACTAAATGTGAAAGTAATAAAGCCGATCAATGAGCTGTTAAATGTTACCTGAATTACTAAAGGTGGAAGATGGTGCAGCATAGAGGGGAAAAGAGTCACGTGCTGCGCCCGACGAGCGCCGTTTCGCCTTACAGCTTCTTCAACAGAGGGGGCGTATTGGAGACTAGGTATGAGTGTGGGTTTATATGTCCTAAAGATGGGGAGTGATGCAAATTAGAGCTGCGGAGTCAAAAGAGGGAGTGTGGAAAGGTAACAGGTGTTGTTTTCGGCGCATGAGTGTAAGGAGGTGAAACACCAGAAGAGTCTGGGGGCGGTTACCTTCTCGGCTCTGTGCCTGGAACCATTGAGCTGTGCTGCAGGTTCCCCAGGGGGCAAACTTAGAGACTGGGACAGGAAGGAAGCGGGCAGGGAGCGGGAAAGGCACGGGTGCAAGGGACAGAGCAGAGTGAGCAGCAGTCAGAGCAGGGTGCAGCTGCGCTCCGGGAGAGAGAGCTCCCGGTCTGAGGACAAATACAGAGAGACTGCCCAGAAAGACTGTATCTTGTGAGTACTTGAAAGCGGACTCTGCTGTGACTGGAGAGGGGTGCTTTGAGACCCGTGTAGAGACATTGGCCCATGCAGAGACTTTGACCCCCAGGTCCCCACGGTATCAGTACAGAGACTGTGATTCCTGGTACAGAGACTTAACCGTGCAGAGCCTCTGATTCCTGGTACAGAGACTTAACCGTGCAGAGCCCCTGATTCCTGGTACAGAGACTTAACAGTGCAGAGCCCCTGATTCCTGGCTGTGCTGTAAAGCTAAAGACTCAGAGCCTGTGCATACCACATTAACTCCCGAAACCCCAGGCAGCAGGCTCCTAGAGACTACTCAGCCCACGGACAACAGAGGGACAAGTGCCGCTGTTTATCGGCGCCTACGTTGGAGAAGACGACCCTTCAAGCAAGTCCTCATCAGACTGATAAGTGTTCTTTTCTCAAGAAATCTTGCTTACTCCTGTTACATTGTTTGACTCCCATATTTTTGCACTGTTTTATTGCTAGTTATTTCCCATTGATTCCTCCCTGCGAGAACCTGATTCCTGTTATTAAACCCCTCAACTGTTGGTCTGTCTGTTCCATGGTGACATACTCAGTACCTGCATACTATTACATGAGGACGGTCAGGTGCTCTGAAGGAAAAAGAGACTTCCGGTCCTGCGCCTGATGACACGCGGTGGAACGCACCGAGTGTCATGAATGTGGTGCCGATCGGAAGTCAGATGGAGCAACGAGACCGGTCGCAGCGCACCAAAGCCAAGAAGAGAAAACCCGTGGGAGTGAGGGAGGCGGAGTATAATGACGCGTCCTCACACCATTATAGTCCTAGCAGCAGGGATCAAGGAGCAACAGAAAAGGCGCCTGCGCACTAAATTCAGGAAAGGAAGATGCCCATGTAAGTGAGAGAGGCGGAGAATGATGACACGCCCTCGCTATGTCATGATCAAAGCCGCCGGCCAGCAGTAGCCAAGCAACAGGGAAACACAAGAACGGAGGGAGGAGAAGGGAAGTGAATGTGAAATATACAGAGTGTAATACCGCCCCTTCCTATCCCCGGATTCCATCAAGGATAGCGGAGCAGCGAAGGGGCCAAGGGAGAAGGGGAGGGGAAGTGCCCGTGCATATAATATTTATGAGGAGCTGACTTTTACCTCAAGATCCAGCAATCAATCATAATGCTGGGAACAATAAAAAGAGGAAAGCACTTAAAAAACCTCATAAGAGAATTGTGTGTAGTGAATCATGGGGCATACGAGCAATGAAAATATATATTTATATATATAAAAATGAGGGATAGAAAGAATGAAAAAGGATATGCCCAACATGGAGAAGATTAATTAGAGTTAAACCCAAAAAAGAGGGAATAAAAATCTGGATGTATATATCATGCATTGAGGTGCATAATGTTAAATAAGGTGCCACTAGTGCAACTTTAAAATAAATATATACAAAGAATGTTAATAGTATTATGAAGAAGTGTATAGATAGGGGAAATACAGGGTGCTATCCTAAAAGGTGAGGCTTTAGAAAGAATTAGAAAGACGCCTAAGGGTGTTCTGTTTGGCAAATAAAGTGACAATAGAGTGCCAAGACGATAAAGTGCAAGGATGAAAAATACCCACATATCAAGGGGATATCGAAAATCAGATATTATGTAAAAAATACTAATACCATTATATATAGATAAATAGTCCATATGCATCTAGCTGGAAGATCCCCATATCTTGTTTCCCATATAAAAAACTTCAAAAAAAAGAAGAAAAAGGACCATCATTAACCGACCGCAGGAATGCGCCAGATATAAAAATTCAAGAAGTAAAAAACCCAGATAGCATATAGGGTGCATAAAAGTTGTCCATATAGGGTTTACTGTAGTCCAAAGTTTGAATGTCCCGTTTCCCTGCCAGGGGGATTCTTCAAGAAAAGGAAAGTCCAGAACAACCATCACAAACAAGCCAGAAGTGAACACTCAAGATACCGCCTCTCCAAAGGATGGAAGAATCAAATAGTATTAGAAATGAATTACAATAAATTATTCTATATTACATAGGTGGGAAAAATGGAGAGAATAAGAGAAGAGCTAAAAACTAGACTCCAATTAAAAACTCTGATAATAGTAATATTAGGGGTTAAATTAAACATTATGCGGAAACAGTATCACGTTACAGGAATGAGGCAAAACCATGGTTTTCATTAAGGCCAAAAGGTGTGATGGTATTTAGGCGATAAATCCATCTACTTTCCTGTTGTGCTAGTAACCTACTCAAGTCACCTCCTCGTATACCTAGCTCAATTTGATCTATAGCCTTAAAGATTAAACCCCTAGGTTGGGAATTGTGCTATATTTTGAAATGACGAGGTAAGGTTTTGAGGGTTGAGATATCTTCTATGGTCTTAGATTTTTCTATATCTCTAATGTGTTCTCTCACTCTGATTTTAAATTCCCTTGTTGTCAGGCCCACATATATTAGGTTGCAAGGGCAGGTAGCGTGATATATAACTCCGTGGGAGGAGCACGTCAAATGTTTTCTGATGGTATACATTTTAGATCCATCAGAATTTGAAAAGTTTTTAGCCTTTCTCAAATTACCGCATGCTTTGTGGATCTCCCCCACGTAAGGGCAATGGGGTACTCGGCACCGGGTCCTTCGGTTCAGGGGATGTCACGGTGGCCCGACCCGGTCCGTGGCCCCTTGGGGAACGTCCAATAAAAGGAATAGTTTTTATGGTTTTGGGAAAGGTCTTTAAAGGGGTAGTTCGTGATGCCACCTGTGGTATTTGATCAGGGTGACCGGCGCTGCTTAGGGGTCCGCTGGGGTGATGTTATAGCAGCTAGATGTGTAGGAAGCCTGGTCCTTGAAGCCTTGAAGGGTAAGGGAGCAACCCAGTGGTCAGATTCATTTTTGAAGAATCCACTGTCCATGATTTTAAGAAACTACTTGTCTTCTATGGATAAGGCGACTTTGTTGACATCTTTTGTTGTGTGAAACACTGTTCTCCCTAAGTCATCACCGTAGGGAGTGGGAATGATGTCAGGCTCCTGGATGCAATCAGAGAACCTTTCTTTCACTTCGTAGTGATGAGGGCATGGCTTAAAGTGAGTTGCGCGACCATTGTGGAGCACATATGTGGCGCCCCCACTGCCGCAGGGCCGAGGGGTACCCGGTACCGGGCCTCTGAGTCTCTGCTTCTGGGGTTGTCACGGCGGCTAGGCCCCGGCCCGTGACCCTGCCGTGGGGCGCACAGTGAATGATAGGTGTGGATGTTGGTGGTGCAGTTGTGGGGTGCAGGTCGCGGTAAATAACGAGGACACCAGGTTGCAGTCTCTTTACCTCTTTACTGGAGATCTCTGAGTCCTCAGTCCAGAATACGGTTCACCAGGCTGCGCAAGTCCGGCCGGTCCAATGGTACCTCCAGAGTTCACTTCACAGGTGGAAATCGGTGCCTTCCTTCTTAGCGCTATGTGTTGTAGTCCTTCCCTGCTATGCTTACGGAAAGTACCCCACAACCGTTGTGTCTGTTTCTCATGTTCCCTCACAACTCGATTAACTGATCTTCTGCTAATCTTCCGTCCCTTCCTGATGTTACAGTTAGAACGGCACCCGTTTGTCGGGTAGGCCTGGAGTTCTTCCGGGACCCTAGAGACGCCCCTCTCCCGCAATTGCCTCCCAAGACTTCATAGGTGATTTAGGTGAGACAGCCCGCCTGAGACTGACTGTCCTGCCGCTGTTTAGAGTATTGCTTGAAGCTGTCTAATGAAATACTCCCTCGGCGTTCCGGCCGCCGGTAGTGCGCCTCAGTAGGAAGTTGCTCCGGTCTTACAGCACAACCCCTACTGGTATTCTCCTATTGCTTGATCTCGTTTCTCACTCAGCACAATCTATCTCGCTTCTAGTCCTTTCTTGGGTCCCGCCGCTTCCCGGAGCTGGCGCGGACCCGTTACGTTCTTTTCAATGCCAAGCCTCTGTCAGGATCCCACCCCTGACAGAGACCCTACTGTCTCTTCCTCCACAACACCCTCTGCCACCAGGTGTTGCTTCGTCCAATCCAGTCAGCTTTCTCTCTAACTTCCTGCCTGACCCACAGTTTACCCACTATGGTGGGGAGTGGCCTAATGAATAGCACCCTTAGCTCCCCCCGGAGGCCCAGCTGTGAAATGTATTGGTGTCTGTGATACCTGATCAGATGAACTCCTTCAGTGCCATCGGACGCACCATGGCTCCCCATAGTGGCGGAGCCACAGTACTGCAACGACCAGGACTCTGGGGCGCTGCACTCCCCCCTGGTTAAACACAGTACTCCGGGACTGGGAAGAAAACAACAATACAAGTTAGCAAAAAGACATACAGTTTCATTGAGTGTAATAACAATAAGTATACTTGAACAGGCTTCCCTTTATGGGAGGTGAGGACACTTGAACGTTACAAACATGGTTAACATTATAAATTACAGGCTATAAATAACTCCTGTTACCCAACCGGGCATTCTACTTAAGTGCAAAAAGTGTTGAACAATAATTTAACATTGCCTTTAAGGACTCACACTCTAAATCCACTAAAGACCTTCCTATAATCACATTATAAGGCACTTTAACTTTCTCATTCTCCTTCTTTAAATCTGCAGGACCGCCTGTCCTATCGGCACCAGACCTACTGCCTCTCCTTTCTTTTACAGGACCGCCCCGTTCAGCCAGGGCCTACTGCCTTTTCAACTACTATACACAGTATAGAACATAACATTTCTTTCAGTTTAAGAGCACTGAGTCATCTCTACATAACTCCTATCAGGACTCAGGGTTTACCTTCTATCCTAACTTTCTATCAGCATTATCTAAACATTGTCTATCGAACATTAAGCCTTCTCATTATCTTTCTTCCTTTCTTGCATGCTGGACACCACATCTATTTCTACGGGCCCACTGCATCCTTCTTCTATCTTTCACCTTTTACTTCTCAGAGCACATCATCAGTATTCCTTCACATTTAACTAATTAAACACATATAACTCTCTTGTACAAACATTATCATCACTTTTCTCTCATTGACATTATTGCTATTCATCTTAAGCAATTTTACTATTGAAATGCGGCAAATGAACATCCCCTTTAAGAGGGGATCAAGTCTTTCTGAGGTAGTTCGTCTTCTCAGACTACCAGTCCATGCTCAGCAAAGGTTCCAGTGCGGTATCTTCGCAAAGAGTCTTTAAATAAAACCAGTAGGGAGCGCCTTTAATAAGGTGCAAACTATTTACAAAAAGTTCGGATCATGCACTGTTCATGATTTCAACAGTTTTTGAATAACATAGAAAAATAGAAAAATAACCAAAAACAATAGGGATCCCAGGTCCATAGAAGGATCCCCTTAAGAATTTACCCTGGACGGGTTTTAGCAATCATAAAAGGCAATAAAACAGTAACTATTTTACAAGTAAGAAAGTACAGTAGAATCTTACTGTGGTGGTCTCCGGTCTGGCATCACCAGGCCAACGGATCGCACTGGTGCGCCAGGAAGCGGTTCCGGTCCCAGCAGTGATAAAATCCCTCGCCGGGACGCCCTTCTCACGGGTAGGTGCACACGTTCCTCTGGAGCACGGCGAGGACGGGCTCCTCGAGATTCCGCGGGGCCGGGCTCTGCTGCTTTCCCCTTGGGGTCATCTTCTTCCGGTGTTCCGGCAGCAGCCTGGAGGGCAATGCATCGTTGCACACCTCGCGCCATCCAGCCAGACTCTCCCGCAGCCCTCCTCCATCTGGTGTAAGTCACCGCATCGCCTGGCTCCAGGTCGCGGGGAAATCTTCCGCTGCAGGGCTCCACCTCCTCCCGATCCACGTGGATTTGTAGTGGCTCCCCGATTTCTTGGATAACCCCGCGTCCATACTGAGGGTTAAAGGCCACCACTACACCCCAGTGTGATGGCGGGATCTCCGGGGTGCTAATTAAATCAACCTGCTCTGCAGGCTGGGGCCGGCTCCGCCACGCTGCCATCAGACGCCGTAGATGTTCGGCATCCGGCATGATCTTCAGGCCCGGCGTCTGTAGCGTACCTTCAGCCGCGGCCAGGTGGAAGGGAGCAGGGGACACTGGGGATAAACGGATCTCCGTGGGCTGGCCTAGCCGAGTGAGCACGCGGGCATCAGCCTCCAGCCTGCGGGCTAGCTGTCGGGCCTCGGCTGCAGCCACACATTCCTCAGATAGCGGCAAAGGGGGTCGGCTCATCGGTGACCCTGCGAGGGTCAGACCCCGCAGCGGTGGCGTTTCTGGGGCTATGTCATGTTGCGCAGCCTCAGGCCGGACCGGGTCAGCCCCGCGTGGTGCTCCTGGTGTCGCCATTTTTGCCTTTTCTCCAATGTCTTCTTCCCGCGGTCTCTTTCGTGGGCGGCCCCGTCCCCATGGTCTCCACCCTCCAACCAGGATCAGGAGGCGGACCTCGGCTGTTGACGGGCACGTCCTCAGGACACAGAAATACTTAGACTGGGCGGCCATTGCCGTTCGCGCTCTCCAGCTTGTCTACGCCTACTTCACGCCCTTTCTCTCTCCAGCGCTGCAATGGCGGCGGATTTTGGCGGGAACTTCTCTTGGTCAATGGCAGTACACAGTCTCTCAATAAAGTACAGTCCAAGCACAACAAATTACAGTTCCAAGGCACACATGACCCGATTCTTCAGGCTTAAGTAGATCCTGTTCGTGACGCCAAGTTGTGGCGCCCCCACTGCCGCAGGGCCGAGGGGTACCCGGTACCGGGCCTCTGAGTCTCTGCTTCTGAGGTTGTCACGGTGGCTAGGCCCCGGCCCGTGACCCTGCCGTGGGGCGCACAGTGAATGATAGGTGTGGATGTTGGTGGTGCAGTTGTGGGGTGCAGGTCGCGGTAAATAACGAGGACACCAGGTTGCAGTCTCTTTACCTCTTTACTGGAGATCTCTGAGTCCTCAGTCCAGAATACGGTTCACCAGGCTGCGCAAGTCCGGCCGGTCCAATGGTACCTCCAGAGTTCACTTCACAGGTGGAAATCGGTGCCTTCCTTCTTAGCGCTATGTGTTGTAGTCCTTCCCTGCTATGCTTACGGAAAGTACCCCACAACCGTTGTGTCTGTTTCTCGTGTTCCCTCACAACTCGATTAACTGATCTTCTGCTAATCTTCCGTCCCTTCCTGATGTTACAGTTGGAACGGCACCCGTTTGTCGGATAGGCCTGGAGTTCTTCCGGGACCCTAGAGACGCCCCTCTCCCGCAATTGCCTCCCAAGACTTCATAGGTGATTTAGGTGAGACAGCCCGCCTGAGACTGACTGTCCTGCCGCTGTTTAGAGTATTGCTTGAAGCTGTCTAATGAAATACTCCCTCGGCGTTCCGGCCGCCGGTAGTGCGCCTCAGTAGGATGTTGCTCCGGTCTTACAGCACGACCCCTACTGGTATTCTCCTATTGCTTGATCTCGTTTCTCACTCAGCACAATCTATCTCGCTTCTAGTCCTTTCTTGGGTCCCGTCGCTTCCCGGAGCTGGCGCGGACCCGTTACGTTCTTTTCAATGCCAAGCCTCTGTCAGGATCCCACCCCTGACAGAGACCCTACTGTCTCTTCCTCCACAACACCCTCTGCCACCAGGTGTTGCTTCGTCCAATCCAGTCAGCTTTCTCTCTAACTTCCTGCCTGACCCCCAGTTTACCCACTATGGTGGGGAGTGGCCTAATGAATAGCACCCTTAGCTCCCCCCGGAGGCCCAGCTGTGAAATGTATTGGTGTCTGTGATACCTGATCAGATGAACTCCTTCAGTGCCATCGGACGCACCATGGCTCCCCATAGTGGCGGAGCCACAGTACTGCAATGACCAGGACTCTGGGGCGCTGCACATACGTTTTACAGGTGTTGACTTTGGATGCCTTGTGACTCCTATCCAGACATACATCGCCCACGATTACCCAGCCTAGGTCGAGTCTTTGGGCATATGGAGCATCATTTGGGCTGCTGCATTGTTGGCACACCTTGTGGACCTTCAGAATGTCCCTCCCAAGTAAGATTAGAATATCAGCATTCGTGTCCAGAGGAGGAATTTCATTAGTCAGGTGCCTTAAGTGGCGATGATGAAGCGCGGCTTCCGGAGTGGGAATCTCCTCCCTGTTATCAGATATCTGGTCACATTCAATTAGGGTTGGCAAGGGTATATGCACGTTTTTCTTGATTGAAGAGACAAGGTACCCAGAGGCTGTCCTGCCAGAAGTCTCAATACGACCAGAGCAGGTGTTGAGGGTGTATGGAGTCGTTTGTCCCTTTATGTTGAAGATCTCAAAGAATTTGGGCCTTGCTAGAGATCGGTTACTTTGCTCATCTATTATGGCATACATTTTGGAGGCCTTGTCGGGTTGTCCTTCTGGATAGACCTTGACCAAACATACCTTTGCACAGCATTTAGGAACGGTCCCTTCTCCACATACTTCAGTACAGGAGGATGAAACAACAGTTGCAGTTGGGTCAGGAACTTTTGGCTCCCCGCCATGCCTTTGAGCAGGATTGGAGGCTGCAGAAGGTTGTGAATTGTGTGGAGCTGGCGTGGGATTCATGGCTGTGACGTGTTTATCACTGGTGCATTCAGTGCACTTACTGGCGGCCTTACAGTCCTTAGTGAGGTGGTCTGAGGAGGTGTAACACTTCTAACATATCCCAAGCTCCTTGAGGGTATCTTTACGCTCCTGCAAAGTCATTGCTCTGAATCCATGGCATTCTTTAAGTGGGTGAGGCCTTTTGTGGATAGGGCACATACGGTTACTGTCCATGACCTTAGGAGCAACATTATCTGTTTTAGTGAAGGCAGGTGTAGTAAGTGGAACTTCAGTCTTTCTCACGGATACTGTGTTCCTTGAATCTCTATGTTTGGCAATGTTATCATACCTTGTAGATGATGATGATGCTGGTGGAGTAGGCTCAGTGAAGTCGAAGCTGGGATCATTCTTCTTCCGAACTTGGTCACTGATGAACCTGGAAAAATGTGAAAAGGGGAGAAAGGACACATCATGCTGACTTTTATACCGTGAGCCGTGGTCTGCCCACTTATCCTGCATGCCATGTGACAACTTGGATACTATTGGATTAACGCCATGAGTAGTATCTAGGTAGCTCAGTCCTGAGAGACGTGGGTCTAATTTTGCCAATTCTATTTCCTTTAGAAGGGTCGCTCAGATCTTGAAGTTTTCTATTGTCCTTGTTAGTTATCTTTGGGAAGGTTTGCAGTCTTTTAAATAAGGCACATTCTATAGCTTCTGAGCTGCCATAGGTTTGTTCCAGTCTCTCCCAGGCTGCAATAAGACCTGCATCTAAATAGTCCACATGAACTGCCCTTATTGTCATTATGCGCTCTGCTGATTCAGGGTCTAACCAGTTAACAAGCAAATCCAGTTGTTCCTTGCCAGTGAGATTAAGGTCTTGGATCACTGATTGAAAGGTGGATTTCCAGGCTCTATAATTCTTGGCACGATCATCAAACTTTGAGAGACTAATGTTTATTAACTCCCGGAGAATCATGTATCTGGTGAAGTCAGACATGTCCAATCTCCCGGTCATTGTTGCAGGATGAACTTGTGTATCCGTAGGGGATGTAAGTTCTCTGGCTTATATGACTGCGACAAATCAGGACGAAATGATGCGGCATAAGGGTTAAACTGCAGTTTAGTCTCTATAGGTTCTGCTGGCTGTTGCCTAAATTGTGAGTTAGTGCTGGTAGTTACCTTGTCGGCAGTAGGTGGCGACTAGGGTTGAGCGAAACGGATCGGACAAATTGAAAAATTGCCGACTTTCGGCAAAGTCAGGTTTCATGAAACCCGACCAGATCCCAGTGTGGGATCGGCCACGCTGTCGGCGATCTTCGTGCCAAAGTCGCGTTTCATATGACTCTTTCAGCGCTATTTCTCAGCCAATGAAGGAGGACGCAGAGTGTGGGCAGCGTGATGACATAGGTCTCGGTCCCCACCATCTTAGAGAAGGTCATGACAGTGATTGGCTTGCTTTCTGCAGCGTCACAGGGGCTATAAAGGGGCGTGCACGCCGATCGCCATCTTACTGCTGCCGATCTGAGCATAGGGAGAGGTTGCTGCCGCTTCGTCAGAAGCAGGTATATACTTAGGGAGGGAAGATTAACCCCCAAACCGCTTGTGCTGTAGCGATTTCCACTGTCCAACACCACCTTTTCTTTGCAGGGACAGTGGAGGCTAGATTTTTGTGCATCAGCTCTGTAGCTTATTAGGCTGCCTTATAAGGCTCCCTGATAGCTGCATTGCTGTTTGTACGCCGCTGTGCAAACCAACTGCTTTTTTAAAAGCAAAAATCCTGTTGCTCCTTTCTCCACAGTTCTATTGTTTATTTGTCCACACTTTTGTGTGCAGCAGTCCTTTTTATTGCTGGCTGCCATACTTGTCCTGAGATCATTGTAGGGAGATTGTTATTGTAGTGCAGTCCCTTTTTTTATATATATATATCTTCCAGCCACGTTCTGCCACTTACATTGTGTAGTGTAATACATTGGGCATGATTGTTGCAGCAGTCTCCCACCCAAAAAAGGAGATTTTAATTGCCACTAAGTGAATCTACAGTTATATGAAAAAGTTTGGGCACCCCTATTAATCTTAAGCTTAATGTTTTATAAAAATTGTTTTTTTTGCAACAGCTATTTCAGTTTCATATATCTAATAACTGTTGGACACAGTAATGTTTCTGCCTTGAAATGAGGTTTATTGTACTAACAGAAAATGTGCAATCTGCATTCAAACAAAATATGACAGGTGCATAAGTACGGGCACCCTTATCATTTTCTTGTTTTAAATACTCCTACCTACTTTTTACTGACTTACTAAAGCACTTTTTTTGGTTTTGTATCCTCATTGAGCTTTGAACTTCATAGCCAGGTGTATGCAATCATGAGAAAAGCTACTTAAAGTGGCCACTTGCAAGTTGTTCTCCTGTTTGAATCTCCTCTGAAGAGTGGCATCATGGGCTCCTCAAAACAACTGTCAAATGATCTGAAAACAAAGATTATTCAACATAGTTGTTCAGGGGAAGGATACAAAAAGCTGTCTCAGAGATTTAACCTGTCAATTTCCACTATGAGGAACATAGTAAGGAAATGGAAGAACACAGGTACAGTTCTTGTTAAGGCCAGAAGTGGCAGGCCAAGAAAAATATCAGAAAGGCAGAGAAGAAGAATGGTGAGATCAGTCAAGGACAATCCTCAGACCGCCTCCAGAGAGCTGCAGCATCAACTTGCTGCAGATGGTGTCACTGTGCATCGGTCAACTATACAACGCACTTTGCACAAGGAGAAGCTGTATGGGAGAGTGATGCGAAAGAAGCCGTTTCTGCAAGCACGCCACAAACAGTCGGCTGAGGTATGCAAAAGCACATTTGGAGAAGCCAATTTCTTTTTGGAAGAAGGTCCTGTGGACTGATGAAACCAAGATTGAGTTGTTTGGTCATACAAAAAGGCGTTATGCATGGCGGCAAAAAAACACAGTGCGTTGTATAGTTGACCGATGCACAGTGACACCATCTGCAGCAAGTTGATGCTGCAGCTCTCTGGAGGTGGTCTGAGGATTGTCCTTGACTGATCTCACCATTCTTCTTCTCTGCCTTTCTGATGTTTTTCTTGGCCTGCCACTTCTGGCCTTAACAAGAACTGTACCTGTGTTCTTCCATTTCCTTACTATGTTCCTCACAGTGGAAATTGACAGGTTAAATCTCTGAGACAGCTTTTTGTATCCTTCCCCTGAACAGCTATGTTGAATAATCTTTGTTTTCAGATCATTTGACAGTTGTTTTGAGGAGCCCATGATGCCACTCTTCAGAGGAGTATCAAACAGGAGAACAACTTGCAAGTGGCCACTTTAAGTAGCTTTTCTCATGATTGCATACACCTAGCTATGAAGTTCAAAGCTCAATGAGGATACAAAACCAAAAAAGTGCTTTAGTAAGTCAGTAAAAAGTAGGTAGGAGTATTTAAAACAAGAAAATGATAAGGGTGCCCATACTTATGCACCTGTCATATTTTGTTTGAATGCAGATTGCACATTTTCTGTTAGTACAATAAACCTCATTTCAAGGCAGAAACATTACTGTGTCCAACAGTTATTAGATATAGGAAACTGAAATAGCTGTTGCAAAAAAAACAATTTTTTTAAAACATTAAGCTTAAGATTAATAGGGGTGCCCAAACTTTTTCATATAACTGTACGTCAGTTCTGTTTGTCGTATATCTGCCAGCCACATTCTGCCACTTACATTGTGTAGTGTAATACAGTGGGCCTGAGTTTTGCAACAGTCTCCCACACAAAAAAGGGAGATTTAAATTGCCACTAAGTGGATCTGCGTCAGTTCTATTTGTTGTCACTTTCTGCCACTTACATTGTGTAGTGTAATACACTGGGCCTGATTGTTGCAGCAGTCTCCCACCCAAAAAAGGGAGATTTAAATTGCAACTAAGTGGATCTACGTCAGTTCTGTTTGTCGTATATCTGCCAGCCACGTTCTGCCACTTACATTGTGTAGTGTAATACACAGGGCCTGAGTTTGGGTGCAGTCTCCCCCCAAAAAAAGGGAGATTTAAATTCTCAACAAGTTTGTATACACCTTCTACCTTGTTTTACAGTACCATATAAGGGTTGAAGGGTGGAAGAGGCCGTGGGCGGTCATTGCCAGCTGGTAATGATGGTGGTGGTGGTGGTGGTGGAGCATCTGGTGGTAGTGGGAAAAGCAAAATAGCACCTAAGGCTTGAGTTGTTCAGACAGCGTCATCGTCTGGCTACACAAGGCCTCGAAGGCTCCCTTATCTGGGAGTAGGAAAAGTGCTTTTAAAGCCGGAGCAGCAGGAACAAGTTTTGGCTTTCATTGCTGACTCAGCCTCTTGCTCTTTTGCCTCATCTTCAGAAAGTTCGAAATATAAAAGCTGCAAGTCGTCAGTGGATGCTCCCGGTCAGGAACAAGTCGCTTCCTTGTGTCCTTCACCCAAAGCAAAAATGAAGGATGCGGCAGGCGACACTACAGCTTACTCCATGGAGCTCTTTACACATACCGTGCCAGGGTTAGAAAGGGAAATAGTTAACAGCCCATTACAATATGAATTGGACATGGAGTGCACAGATGCACATCCACAGCTAGATTATTATGCTGTTCCTTTGACTCAGATCACTACATTGCCCTCGCAGTGTACTGAGCCAGAATGTGACCCTGATGTGACTATGGTGCCCCGTCCCGAATGCTATAGCACCTTACATGGTGACACAGAGGAAGGTGCACATGACATTAAAGAGGAGGTGATAGATGACCCAGTTGTTGACCCAGATTGGCAGCCATTGGGGGAACCGGGTGCCGCTGGCAGTAGCCCTGAAGTGGAGGAGGAGGATCCGCAGCAGGCATCTACATCGCAACAGCTTTCATCTGGCAGGCCCGTATCTGGCCAAAAATGTTTGACAAAACCAAAAACACTTTTAAGACAGCGTGGCCATCCGGTTAAAGTAGCACAGCGTGCAATGCCTGAAAAGGTATTCAATAGTAGGAAGAGTGCAGTGTGGGAGTTTTTTAACCAAGATCCGAATGATCAGTGCAAAGTTATCTGTAAGAAATGCTCAAAGACCTTTAGCAGAGGGAAGAATGTCCAAAATTTAAATACAACGTGCATGCGTAGACATTTAACCAGCATGCACTTGCAAGCCTGGACTAACTACCAAACGCCCCATACCGTTGGTGCACCCGCTCAGAATGAAGGTATTCAGCAACGCTACATTGCTTCCCTCACTGTAAGCCCACCAGTTAGGACACCACCAGCAGCAAATGTGGAGGTATCATCGCAAGGCCAAAGCAGTCAGGGAATCACAAGGTTATTGGTAGGAAACAATGTATGTAGGCCAACATCGAGAATACCATCACCAATTGTCTCTCAATCCGCCATGTCCACCACCGCCACCACCGCTAGTTCCACCATATGCAGCTCTCCAGTCCAGCTCACCCTACAAGAGACTCTCGTTAGGAAAAGGAAGTACTCATCCTCTCATCCGCGTACACAGGGTTTCAAAGTCCACATTGCTAGACTAATCTCATTAGAGATGATGCCCTACCGGTTGGTTGAAAGCGAAGCTTTCAAAGCCCTGATGGCCTACGCAGTACCACGCTATGACCTACCAAGTCGACACTTCTTTGCGAGAAAAGCCATCCCAGCCCTCCACCAGCATGTCAAAGACCGCATTGTCCATGCACTCAGGCAATCAGTCAGTAGAAAGGTGCACCTCACAACAGATGCATGGACCAGTAGGCATGGCCAGGGACTGTTGTGATCCGCTTTTTGGGCTCCCCTAGTGGTGGCTGGTGGTACTGGAGACTTGTGTGTTCTTTTCTGCCTCAGCTCACCTGCTTCCATCAGTTTTGGGAGTTCCCTATTTAGCCTTGCTCTCCAGTCACTTCCTTGCCGGTCATCATTGTAACCTGAGTCTTTCAGTTGCATGTTCCTGCTACCAGTCTGCTGATCAGCTAAGTGGACTCTTGGCCTTTTGGTTTTGTATTTTTTGTCCAGTTTACAGTTTGTCATTTCCTGTTACTGGAAGCTCTTGTGGACTGAAATTGCCACTCCTGTGTCATGAGTTGACACAGGAGTCTTAAAGTAATTTCAGGATGGGTTTTTGAAAGGGTTTTTCAGCTGACCGTGAAGTCCTCTTTTGTATCCTTCCTCTATCTAGTAAGTGGACCTCGCTTTGCTAAATCTACCTTCATACTGTGTATGTCTTTTCCTCTGAACTCACCGTTAATATATGTGGGGGCTACTATCATCTTTGGGGAATTTCACTAGAGGTAAGCCAGGTCTGTTCCTTCCTCTTCCAGGCGTAGTTAGTTCTCCGGCTGGCGCATGGCATCTAGGCAGCCGTAGGAATGCTTCCTGGCTACTGTTAGTTGTGTGGTAGATTTAGGTCACGGTCAGCTTGAGTTTCCATCACCCGAGGGCTAGTCTGTTATTTTGTGTTTCTGATGTTCCCATGCCATTGGGGAATCATGACAGTATGACCGGCCACTGTTAAAGTAATTGGCAGAAGAAAGGAGAGTAAAAGAAGTCTGTAGATTTTTTTTTTTTTTTTTTCCTCACATGTTTGCTACTTAGTTGGCTCAGTTGTATTTCTGCTCTATTTACAGCCTTGCCTTTCTCTCCTTCTAATCCTTGAATGGCTCTGATTTCTCCGGTTTAAGGATGGACTCTCAGAGTTTGGCTGCAGGTTTAAATAATCTTGCTACGAAGGTTCAGAATTTACAAGATTATGTTATACGTACTCCTATTTCTGAACCTAAGATTCTTACACCAGAGGTATTTTCCGGAGATAGATCTCGGTTTCTGAATTTCAAATGTAATTGTAAATTATTCCTTTCTCTCAGACCTCACTCCTCTGGAGATCCTGTTCAGCAGGTTAAGATTGTGATTTCTTTGCTGCGAGGTGACCCTCAAAATTGGGCATTTTCATTGACACCAGGGGATCCTGCGTTGCTCAATGTGGATGCGTTTTTTCTGGCTTTAGGGTTGCTGTATGAGGAACCTAATTTGGAGATTCAAGCTGAAAAAGCTTTAATAGCCCTGTCTCAAGGGCAAGATGAAGCTGAGATATACTGCCAAAAATTTTGTAAATGGTCTGTGCTTACTCAGTGGAATGAGTGTGCCCTAGCGGCAATTTTCAGAGAAGGCCTTTCTGATGCCGTTAAGGATGTCATGGTGGGGTTTCCTACGCCCACAGGTCTGAATGAGTCCATCACAATGGCGATTCAGATTGATCGGCGTTTGCGGGAGCGCAAACCCGTGCACCATTTGGCGGTATCTTCTGAAGGGATGCCAGAGAAAATGCAATGTGACAGAATTCTGTCAAGAAGCGAGCGGCAGAATTATAGGCGCAAAAATGGCTTGTGCTTCTACTGTGGTGATTCCGCGCATGTTATATCAGCATGCTCTAAGGCCATGTTCACACGCTGCGGTTTTTACCGCGGAACCGCCGCGATTTTGATGCTGCGGGTCCGCAGCAGTTTCCATAGCGTTTACATTAACATGTAAACCCTATGGAAACCGCAAACCGCAGTGCACATGCTGCGGGAAAAACCGCGCAGAAACGCAGCGGTTTACAACCCGCAGCATGTCACTTCTTTGTGCAGAATCGCTGCGATTCTGCACCCATAGAAATGCATTGAACCGCTTACTTCCCGCATGGGGCTGTGCCCACGTTGCGGGAAGTAAGCGGATAATGTGCGGGTGGTACCCGGGGTGGAGGAGAGGAGACTCTCCTCCAGGCCCTGGGAACCATAAAATAGTGTAAAAAAAAGAATTAAAATAAAAAATGAAGCTATACTCACCTATCAGCGCTGCCCGCGGCCGTCCGGTCTCAGTTGCTGTGCCGAACAGGACCTGTGGTGACGTCGCGGTCACATGACCGTGATGACGCCGCGGTCACATGACCGTGACGTCACGAAGGTCCTTGTCGGCACAGCCGCTTGCAGCGCCGGGGAGATCGCGACGTCAGAGGGTGAGTATAGCCAATTTTTATTATTTTTTACATTACTATTGATGCTGCATATTGCTGCATATGCAGCATCAATAGTACAGCAGTAATCCCGCAGCGGAAACCGCGGAACAAGCCGCGATAAATCTGCAGGGATAACCACAGCGGTTTTGCCCTGCAGATTTTCAATTCCGCTGCGGGATTAACCCGCAGAGGAACCCGCAGCGTGTGAACATGGCCTAAACGTACTAGGAAGGTTGACAAGTCTGTTTCTATTGGCACTTTACAGTCTAAATTTCTTCTGTCTGTAACTCTGATTTGTTCATTATCAGTTATTACCGTGGATGCCTATGTGGACTCTGGCGCCGCTCTGAGTCTCATGGATTGGTCCTTCGCCAGGCGCTGTGGGTTTGATTTGGAGCCTCTGGAAGTTCCTATACCTCTGAAGGGTATTGATTCTACACCTCTGGCTTGTAATAGACCACAGTTCTGGAAGCAAGTGACTATGCGTATGACTCCAGACCATCAGGAGATGATTCGCTTCCTCGTGTTGCATAATTTACATGATGTGTTAGTGCTTGGATTACCATGGTTGCAATCTCATAACCCAGTACTGGACTGGAAAACTATGTCTGTGTTAAGCTGGGGATGTCGGGGGGCTCATGGGGACATACCTTTGGTTTCTATCTCGTCATCTATTCCCTCTGAGGTTCCGGCATTTTTGTCGGATTTTGGGGATATTTTTGAAGAGCCTAAAATTGGTTCTCTCCCTCCCCACAGAGAGTGTGATTGCGCCATAGATCTGATTCCAGGCAGTAAATTTCCAAAGGGTCGTTTGTTTAACCTATCTGTACCTGAGCATGCTGCCATGCGAGAGTATGTTAAGGAGTCCCTGGAAAAGGGACATATTCGTCCTTCTTCATCACCTTTAGGAGCTGGGTTTTTCTTTGTCTCTAAAAAGGATGGCTCGCTGAGGCCTTGTATTGATTATCGACTCCTGAATAAAATTACTGTCAAATATCAGTATCCGTTGCCGCTGCTTACTGATTTGTTTGCTCGCATAAGGGGGGCTAAGTGGTTCTCCAAGATTGATCTCCGTGGGGCGTATAATTTGGTGCGAATTAAGCAAGGGGATGAGTGGAAAACCGCATTTAATACGCCTGAGGGCCACTTTGAGTATTTAGTAATGCCTTTCGGCCTTTCTAATGCACCTTCAGTTTTTCAGTCCTTTATGCATGATATTTTCCGTGAATATCTGGATAAATTTATGATTGTGTATTTGGACGATATTTTGATTTTTTCTGAGGACTGGGAGTCTCATGTTCAGCAGGTCAGGAGGGTTTTTCAGGTCTTGCGGGAGAATTCTCTGTGTGTAAAGGGTTCTAAGTGTGTTTTTGGGGTTCAAAAGATTTCCTTTTTGGGGTACATTTTTTCCCCTTCTTCTGTTGAGATGGACCCTGTCAGGGTTCGGGCTATTTGTGACTGGACGCAGCCTACTTCTCTAAAGGGTCTTCAGAAGTTCTTGGGCTTTGCTAATTTTTATCGTCGATTTATAACTGGTTTTTCTGGTGTTGCTAAGCCTCTTACGGATTTGACTAAAAAGGGTGCTGATGTTGCCAATTGGTCCTCTGCCGCTGTGGAGGCCTTTCGGGAACTTAAGCGCCGCTTTTCGTCTGCCCCTGTGTTGCGCCAGCCTGATGTCTCTCTCCCCTTTCAGGTTGAGGTCGATGCTTCCGAGATCGGAGCGGGGGCGGTTTTGTCGCAGAAAAGTTCCGATTGCTCAGTGATGAGACCTTGTGCGTTCTTTTCTCGAAAATTTTCTGCCGCCGAAAGAAATTATGATGTCGGTAATCGGGAGCTTTTGGCCATGAAGTGGGCATTTGAGGAGTGGCGTCATTGGCTTGAGGGTGCTAGACATCAGGTGGTGGTTTTGACTGATCACAAGAATCTGATTTATCTTGAGTCTGCCAGGCGCCTGAATCCTAGACAGGCGCGCTGGTCGTTGTTTTTCTCTCGGTTTAATTTTGTGGTCTCATATCTACCAGGTTCTAAGAATGTGAAGGCAGATGCCCTTTCTAGGAGTTTTGAGCCTGATTCCCCTGGTGATTCGGAACCTACAGGTATCCTTAAGGATGGGGTGATATTATCCGCTATTTCCCCAGATCTGCGACGTGCTTTGCAAGAGTTTCAGGCGGATAGACCTGATCGCTGTCCACCTGGTAGACTGTTTGTTCCTGATGATTGGACCAGTAGAGTCATCTCGGAGGTTCATTCTTCTACGCTGGCGGGTCATCCTGGAATTTTTGGTACCAGGGATTTGGTGGCTAGATCCTTCTGGTGGCCATCTCTGTCTCGAGATGTGCGTGTTTTTGTGCAGTCTTGTGATGTGTGTGCTCGGGCCAAGCCTTGTTGTTCTAGGGCTAGCGGGTTGTTGTTGCCCTTGCCTATTCCGAAGAGGCCTTGGACGCACATCTCGATGGACTTTATTTCTGATCTTCCTGTCTCTCAGAGGATGTCTGTTATCTGGGTGGTGTGTGACCGTTTTTCTAAGATGGTTCATTTGGTGCCATTGCCGAAGTTGCCTTCCTCGTCTGGGTTGGTTCCTTTGTTTTTTCAAAATGTGGTTCGCTTGCATGGTATTCCTGAAAATATCGTTTCTGATAGGGGTACCCAGTTCGTTTCTAGATTTTGGCGGGCATTCTGTGCCAGGTTGGGCATTGATTTGTCTTTTTCGTCTGCCTTCCATCCTCAGACTAATGGCCAGACGGAGCGAACTAATCAGACTTTGGAGACGTATTTGAGGTGTTTTGTGTCTGCGGATCAGGATGATTGGGTTGCCTTTTTGCTGTTGGCGGAGTTTGCTCTTAATAATCGGGCTAGTTCGGCCACTTTGGTTTCCCCTTTCTTTTGCAATTCGGGGTTTCATCCCCGTTTTTCTTCTGGTCAGGCGGAGTCTTCGGATTGTCCTGGAGTAGATGCTGTGGTGGATCGGTTGTATCGGATTTGGGAACAAGTGGTGGACAATTTGAATTTGTCCCAGGAGAGGACTCAGCGGTTTGCTAACCGCCAGCGTCGGGTTGGTCCTCGCCTTTGTGTTGGGGACTTGGTGTGGTTGTCTTCCCGTTTTGTCCCAATGAGGGTTTCTTCTCCTAAATTTAAGCCTCGGTTCATCGGTCCCTATAGGATTTTGGAGATTATTAACCCTGTTTCCTTTCGTTTGGACCTCCCGGCATCTTTCGCTATCCATAATGTGTTCCATCGGTCGTTGTTGCGGAGATACGAGATGCCGGTGGTTCCTTCTGCTGAGCCTCCTGCTCCTGTGCTGGTTGAGGGTGAATTGGAGTACGTTATAGAGAAGATCTTGGACTCCCGTATTTCCAGGCGGAGACTCCAGTATCTGGTTAAATGGAAGGGCTATGGTCAGGAAGATAATTCTTGGGTAACTGCCTCTGATGTTCATGCCTCGGATTTGGTTCGTGCCTTTCATAGGGCTCATCCAGGTCGCCCTGGCGGTTCTTGTGAGGGTTCGGTGCCCCCTCCTTAAGGGGGGGTACTGTTGTGATCCGCTTTTTGGGCTCCCCTAGTGGTGGCTGGTGGTACTGGAGACTTGTGTGTTCTTTTCTGCCTCAGCTCACCTGCTTCCATCAGTTTTGGGAGTTCCCTATTTAGCCTTGCTCTCCAGTCACTTCCTTGCCGGTCATCATTGCAACCTGAGTCTTTCAGTTGCATGTTCCTGCTACCAGTCTGCTGATCAGCTAAGTGGACTCTTGTCCTTTTTGTTTTGTATTTTTTGTCCAGTTTACAGTTTGTCATTTCCTGTTACTGGAAGCTCTTGTGGACTGAAATTGCCACTCCTGTGTCATGAGTTGACACAGGAGTCTTAAAGTAATTTCAGGATGGTTTTTTGAAAGGGTTTTTCAGCTGACCGTGAAGTCCTCTTTTGTATCCTTCCTCTATCTAGTAAGTGGACCTCGCTTTGCTAAATCTACCTTCATACTGTGTATGTCTTTTCCTCTGAACTCACCGTTAATATATGTGGGGGCTACTATCATCTTTGGGGAATTTCACTAGAGGTAAGCCAGGTCTGTTCCTTCCTCTTCCAGGCGTAGTTAGTTCTCCGGCTGGCGCATGGCATCTAGGCAGCCGTAGGAATGCTTCCTGGCTACTGTTAGTTGTGTGGTAGATTTAGGTCACGGTCAGCTTGAGTTTCCATCACCCGAGGGCTAGTCTGTTATTTTGTGTTTCTGATGTTCCCATGCCATTGGGGAATCATGACAAGGGACATTACGTGTCCATCACGGCACACTGGGTTAATGTGGTGGATGCAGGGTCCACAGGGGACAGCCATAGTGGGACAGTTCTGCCTAGCCCACGGTCTAGGAAACAGTTGGCAGTAGGCGTTCAACACCCCTCTTCTTCCTCCTTCTCCTCCAGAAGCGAAAGCTCGTCCACAGAGCGCAGTCGCCCTACCACTCCATCCACAGCTGCCAGTGTTGCACACGAGGTGTCACATTATGGAACAGCTAGTGGTAAGCGTCAGCAGGCTGTGTTGGAAATGAAGTGTTTGGGCGACAACAGACACACCGCGGAAGTTCTGGCCAAGTACTTGCAGCAAGAAACTCAGTCATGGCTGGGCAGTGTACATCTTGAGACAGGCAAGGTAGTCAGTGATAACGGAAGGAATTTTATGGCTGCCATAGCCCTTTCAGAAATGAAACACATACCTTGCCTGGCTCACACCTTGAACCTGGTGGTGCAGTGCTTCCTGAAAAGTTATCCAGTGTTACCAGCCCTGCTCCTGAAGGTGCGCAGACTTTGCTCGCACATCCGCCGGTCGCCCGTACACTCCAGCCGTATGCAGAACCATCAGCGATCGCTGAAGCTTCCCCAGCACCGCCTAATAATCGACGTTGCAACAAGGTGGAACTCCACACTGCACATGCTTCAGAGGCTGTGCTGTAATGTATTTGTGGGAGGATACACATACACGTGCAGGCAGTTGGATGGCGGCAGACATGGAGTTGTCAGTTGTGCAGTGGTCGAAGCTACAAGACCTCTGTCAAGTCCTTCAGTGTTTTGAGGAATGCACACGGCTGGTAAGTGCAGATGACGCCATCATAAGCATGAGCATCCCACTAATGCGTCTGCTGATGCAAAGTTTGACGCACATTAAGGAGCAGGTGTCTGCAGCTGAAGAGGAGGGAAGCCTTGATGACAGTCAGCCATTGTCAGCTCAGGGAACTCTCCTGGACGAGGTGGCGGACGAAGAGGAGGAGGAGGAGGAAGATGGGGATGAATATTTATGGGAGGAGGATGCTTCTCAGGGGGCAATAGAAACTGGTGGCGTTGCATGGTCAGGTACAGGGTTTTTGCGGGACACAAGTGATGTTGATTTGCAAGAAAGTGCTCCTCAACCCAGCACAAGCAGTGAATTGACACCTGGAACATTGGCCCACATGGCTGATTATGCCTTTCGTATCCTAAAAAGGGACCCCCACATTATCAAAATGATGACCGATGACGATTACTGGTTGGCCTGCCTCCTGGATCCACGCTACAAAGGGAAATTACAAAATATCATGCCACATGAGAACCTTGAGCAAATATTGGCTACCAAACAAGCAACTCTTGTAGACCATTTGGTTCAGGCATTCCCAGCACACAGCGGCGGTGATGCTTCTCACACGAGCTGCAGGGGGCAACATGGCAGAGGTGTTAGAAGTGCACAAATCAGAAGTGGCATTGGACAGAGGGGTTTTATGACCAGGTTGTGGAGTGATTTCTCAATGACCGCAGACACGACAGGTACTGCTGCATCAATTCAAAGTGACAGGAGACAACATTTGTCCAGTATGGTTACGAATAGTGTTGAGCATTCCAATACCGCAAGTATCGGGTATCGGCCGATATTTGCGGTATCGGAATTCCGATACCGAGTTCCGATATTTTTGTGATATCGGAAATCGGAATCGGAAGTTCCCAGTGTATGGTTCCCAGGGTCTGGAGGAGAGGAAACTCTCCTTCAGGCCCTGGGATCCATATTCATGTGTAAAATAAAGAATAAAAATTAAAAATAGGGATATACTCACCCTCTGACGCGCCCTGGTTGTAACCGCTGCAACCGGCAGCCTCCGTTCCTAAGAATGAGCGAGTGAAGGACCTGCGATGACGTCGCGGCTTGTGATTGGTCGCGTGAGCGGTCACATGAGCGGTCACATGACCAATCACAAGCCGCGACATCATCGAAGGTCCTTCACTCACTGCATTCTTAGCAACGGAGGCTGCTGGTTGCAGCGGTTACAACCAGGGCGCGTCAGAGGGTGAGTATACCCCTATTTTTTATTTTTATTCTTTATTTTACACATGAATATGGATCCCAGGGCCTGAAGGAGAGTTTCCTCTCCTTCAGACCCTGGGAACCATCCAGGAGCACTTCCGATATTTGTGTCCCATTGACTTGTATTGATATCGGGTATCGGTATCGGAGATATCCGATATTTTTCGGATATCGGGCGATACAATCCGATACCGATACTTTCAAATATCGGAAGGTATCACTCAACACTAGTTACAAACTATTTTTCCTCCCTTATCGATGTTCTCCCTCACACGTCATTCCCCTTTTATTACTAGGCATCTAAAATAGACTCCTGGCCTGAATTGGCAGAATATGCATTACAGAAGCTCGCTTGCCCAGCTGCTAGTGTGCTATCAGAAAGAGTCTTCAGTGCTGCTGGTTCAATACTGACCGAAAAAAGGACTCGTCTGGCTACCCAAAATGTTGATGATCTACCCTTCATTAAAATGAACCAATCATGGATTTCTAATTATTTTGCCCCACCTTTCCCTGCTGACACCTAGCTTTCCTGTAAAAAGGTCTTGCTTTTGGATTCCTCTTACTGACTGCTCCAATTTCTCCATTTGCAGCTGCTGTATGTCCACCATAGGCCATTTTTACACCTCTCTAAATGGGCTGACTCCCCCCACGGGGCCGTGGTCACCACTTGGCGCAAGCACCCGTGCGAGTGCCGTTTGGCTGAACAGGTGGGTGTGCCCACTTTTGGCTGACGGCACTGGCACAGGGTCCCTCATAGTACAATGAGGTGTCTCTGGCGGTGGGGGTGCACACCCAACGTCAGACACACCGTCGTAACATGAGGGGCCCTGGGCCAGTACCGCCGCCCACGAGAGAGTGTTCCCCCCAGCTCGGACAGTGCTCTACCACTTGCAAAATTACCTCTCACTGCTCCACCGTTTAGTCTGTGCTGTTAAATCCTTCAATGGCACTGCCAATACAAATTTGTTGAAATGATAGATTATAGTTAAAATATACAGGGGCCCTGGCCTCCATTTAGACCATTTAATACTTTGCGCCAACTACCACCGTCTGCTACTCAGCAGAGGAGCCCACCCCTGTACGTAACTATGCCACCTGTTTATTTTTGAAAAAAATTTTGGCAGACATTTACCTCACTTTATTATTTTGGCCTACTAACTGTGTCTGCCACTCCTTACAATTGTCCTCCGCTGAACAACGCTATGCCGCCAGTTCACTGTTGTAACCCGTTTTGAACTGCATAGAGCCTACTTTTTTATTTTAGGCCTACTACATGTGTCTGTCTGCGCCACTCCTTACAATTGTCCTCTGCTGAACAACGCTATGCCACCAGTTCACTCCTGTAACCCGTTTGGAACTGCATTGAGCCTACTTTTTTATTTTAGGCCTACTACCTGTGTCTGTCTGCACCACTCCTTACAATTGCCCTCTGCTGAACAATGCTATGCCGCCAGTGTACTCCTGTTACCAATTTTGAACTGCATTTAGCCTACTTACTTTTTTGGGGCTACTGTGTCTGCCACTCCTTACAATTGTCTTCCGCTGAACAACGCTATGCCGCCAGTTCACTGCTGTAACCCGTTTTGAACTGCATAGAGCCTACTTTTTTATTTTAGGCCTACTACCTGTGTCTGTCTGTCTGTGCCACTCCTTACAATTGTCCTCCGCTGAACAACGCTATGCCGCCAGTTCACTCCTGCAACCCGTTTGGAACTGCATTGAGCCTACTTTTTATTTTAGGCCTACTACCTGTGTCTGTCTGCATCACTCCTTACAATTGTCCTCCGCTGAACAATGCTATGCCACCAGTTCACTCCTGTAACCCATTTGGAACTGCATTGAGCCTACTTTTTTATTTTAGGCCTACTACCTGCCTACTACCTATGTCTGTCTGCTCCACTCAATACAGCTGTCCTCCATTGAACAAAGCTATGCCACCTGTTCATTCCTGTTACCATTTTTTAACTGCTTGGAGCCTACTTTTTAAATGTGGGCCTACAACTTGTGTCTGCGCCACTCATTACAGCTGTCCTCCATTGAACAAAGCTATGCCGCCTGTTTACTCCTGTTTTCAATATTAAACTGCATTTGGCCTACTTGTTTGGTTGGGCCTACTAACAGTGTCTGCCGCTGCTTGTTGTTCTCCTCCACTGAACAAAGTTGAGCTTCAATTTTCAGCCTATATCAAACATTAAACTGCATTTGGCCTACTTGTTTGGTTGGGCGTACTAACGGTGTCTGCCGCTGCTTGTTGTTCTCCACTGAACAAAGCTGAGCTTCAATTTTCAGCCTATATCAAATATTAAACTGCATTTGGCCTACTTGTTTGGTTGGGCCAACTAACGGTGTCTGCCGCTCCTTGCTTTTCTCCTCCACTGAACAAAGCTGAGCTTCAATTTTCAGCCTATATCAAACATTAAACTGCATTTGGCCTACTTGTTTGGTTGGGCCTACTAACGGTATTTGACGCTCCTTGCTTTTCTCCTCCACTGAACAAAGCTGAGCTTCAATTTTCAGCCTATATCAAATATTAAACTGCATTTGGCCTCCTTGTTTTGTTGGGCCAACTAACGGTGTCTGCCGCTCCTTGCTTTTCTCCTCCACTGAAGAAAGCTGAGCTTCAATTTTCAGCCTATATCAAATATTAAACTGCATTTGGCCTACTTGTTTGGTTGGGCCTACTAACGGTGTCTGCCGCTCCTTGCTTTTCTCCTCCACTGAACAAAGCTGAGCTTCAATTTTCAGCCTATATCAAATATTAAACTGCATTTGGCCTACTTGTATGGTTGGGCCTACTAACGGTGTCTGCCGCTCCTTGCTTTTCTCCTCCACTGAAGAAAGCTGAGCTTCAATTTTCAGCCTATATCAAATATTAAACTGCATTTGGCCTAGTTGTTTGGTTGGGCCCACTAATGGTGTCTGCCGCTGCTTGTTGTTCTCCTCCACTGAACAAAGCTGAGCTTCAATTTTCAGCCTACATCAAATATTAAATTGAATTTGGCCTACTTGTTTCGTTGGGCCTACTAATGGTGTCTGCCGCTGCTTGTTGTTCTCCTCCACTGAACAAAGCTGAGCCGCCTGTTTACTCCTGTTACCAATTTTGAACTGCATTTGGCCCACTTTATTACTTGGCCCTACTAACTGTGTCTGCCGCTCCTTACAGTTGTCCTCCACTGAACAAAGCAATGCCACCTGGTTAGTCCTGTTACCAATTTTGAACTGCATTTAGCCTACTTACTTTTTTGGGCCTACTAACTGTATCTGCCACTCCTTACAATTGTCCTCCGCTGAACAAAGCTATGCCACCAGTTTACTCCTGTTACCAATTTTGATCTGCATTTAGCCCACTTTATTATTTGGGCCTATATCTGTGTTTCCTCCTCATCATACCCATTGCCCAGCCACTGCTAGATGAGTCTGCTGGTACATTGACCCAGACCACTACATTCCCCTTGCACTCTACACAGCCAGAATCTGACCCTGCTGAAAGTCAGGTTCCCCTTCCTGCATACTATACCACCTTACACGGGGACAAACAGGAAGGTGCAGATGAAAGTGCAGGTTCCTTCATCAGGTGGGGGGCATACTCGTTGGCATCATCAGTGGCACAGGGCCCCTCATCGTACACAAAAGTGTCTCTGCCGGTGGGAGGCGCCTCCGCCGTCAAACACACCGCTGTACTTTGAGGGGCCCTGTGCCAACGCCAATGCGAATGAGTGGGCCCCCCCTGCTTGCTCAGGATCACAGCACTTGCAAAGTTGAAATACTTACCTCTCCCTGCTCCACCGCCGTGACGTAGTCCGCGTTTCCTGGGCCCACGAAAAACTTGAACCAGCCCTACCCCCCCACAACTTTAGCCAAATGACCCCAAATTTTCAATGCCTAACTATTATTATAAAGTAAATTAAGATTGACAAGCTTCAGTAATAAGTATTGATGTTTTTGGCATTAAAATAGGCACTGTAGGTGTTTTCCTGTCCTCCACTCTCTGCCGACTATGATTCCCCATTGACTTGCATAGGGTTTCGTGTTTCAGTCGGCCCCCGACTTTTCGCAATAATCGGCCGATTTCACCCGACCCGACTTTTGACAAAGTCGGGTTTTGCGAAACTCGACTCGATCCTAAAAAAGTAAAAGTCGCTCAACTCTAGTGGCGACATTTCTTGACTTGCTGGCGCATCCGTGTTAGAAACTGAAGGTGGTGCTGGTGCAGATGTTAAATGTCTTAGCACGTAGTCAGAAGTGCGATAAGCTGAATCCTCCATTTCTTCTGGAATAAGACAGTCCGAATTATCTTCTTGTCCCAATGCTTGTTCAAGGAACTTCAGTTTAGCTGTTGCTTCTTCCCTTTCTGCTTGGAGTATTTTTAATTTCCTTTGAGCTGCCATCTCATTTCTTTGAGCTTCCACTTTGTTTCTTTGAGCTTCCACTTCCACTTCAGCCTCCCTTTTAGCAAAGGAGCTTTTTACTCTGGCTTCCACTGCAGCCACACGGATCTCCAGTAGCTTGTTGGACAATGTTGACTTCCTGGAGTGAGATGATCTGGAAGACGGAGATGTGATTTTGGTCGATGTTGTGCGATGTGACCTAACCTCTTGGAGGTGAGCGATGCGGAGTTCTGCTTTACCCTGGGCATCTCGTACTAATGAGGTCTTTTCTTGGAGAAGAGTTTCCCTTTCAGCTAGTTCTGCTGGGGCATCTTCCATGTCACAGTTACTCAGGAATGTGATGTACTTTGCAGACAGTCTCTGGTAGCGATCATAGGCGGCAGATAAACTCTTCAATGTGGCGGTTAAATCTGTGGTGTCACTGTGAGAGCGTGGAAGAGCTGCTAAAAAGTGATCATCTCTGCCCCATAAATGTTCTAGGTTATCATGGAACTCGTCTCTAGTAGTCTCAAAGTTCTCTCTGGCCTTTTGTGTCAGCTTGGTTACAAGTCTGGGTCGTACGTCTTGTTCTGCAGTAAGTGTGGACTCTGCTCCTGCAGCATCTATGGAACCTGATGTGCTTCACTTGCAGATGGGTCCACGGTGCCCTTTGTGGACATGTTTAGCTAAGATGGCGGACGGTTAAGACTTGCTAGCAGACAATGCATATGCACACAGACACTGTAGACTTAGGTCTCTTGTTACTATTCTGCCACCGATATACGTGGATGAGATGTGTCTGAGGGATGTGATCATGAATCTCTGTATAAAAAATGGCGGAAAACGTTACTCGTCAACCTGTGATCTTGGTCCTTATCAGCTGCGCATGGTGGTCCGGAAGGATGACACAGTGATGAATTAAACAGACTTTATTTACAGTACCTTGATGAGATGAGACGTCAGGGAAGATGAAGGAATGAAGATGAGGTAGGAGTGAGGACTGTAGGTTAGAGCTGTTATAGAAGCACCAGATTAGAGACAATAGAAGCTCCAGGTTAGAGGTAACAAGAGAATCCTTTCTCCAGCTCTGCAGCACATGTGAGATCTAAGATGGCACGGAGTACAAAACAGGAAGAGAAGGAAAAAGATAGGAGGAGCTATAGACAGAGAGGTATTATGGGAAAGTACCATAACAAATATTACAGTGTAATACAGCAATGTATAAATATATAAATAAGCCCACACGGACAGGTGATATGGTACACCACAGATGTCGTTCTACAATTAATGGGGTGTACAATCTTAAAGGTACGGGAGTTTGAGGAATTCCCAAATGTATCAATCTTGGTCATATATCTGCACGCACTACAATCACCACAGGGTTGTGAGCCCCAAGAAGGCCCTTTAGAATTGAAAATAGAATGAGATCTAGGAGGAACATAATGGCTATGTGTAGTCATCTCACCGATGGTCTTGCTCCTCCTTGTAATGATCCGTGGTGAATAAATTTAGTCAATTCAGGATCCTGTTTCAATATAGGCCAAAATCGATTCATGATGTCACCCATATCCCTCCATCTGCTATGATAATTGGTAATAATCCGCAGATGTGGCTCCTCTTTTCCCCATACTTGATTGTGAAGAAGACTGTTAGGGTCCCTGCTTTTAGCTTGTTGGTATCCCTACTCAACATCCTCCACCTCATAACCATGACGAAAAAATCGTGACTTCAAGTCTGACATGGATGTCGGCTGTGGCGGTGAATCAAGCGCCGAATAATACACACATGGGTAAGATCATAGCTATTGGCTACATTTAATTATGTGGACCTATATTAACCCAGCTATAGCCCTCATATCCCATCACTCCCTGACGAAGGAATGTGTGAAACGCGCGTTGGAGTGAGGGGCAGCAGTGGCACCACGTGGGAAATGAATCCTGGTTAGTATATGGACACATATATTATATCTCTGGAACTCCCTTGCAAGAAATCTTTGTATATGACTTGCACTTCTGCACTTTATGATATATTTCGGAGTTATATGTACCCTATTATATATGCACTTTATTTATTTTTGGTACACCAGGATTTGATATATATTTATAGCACTTTATTGATTATTTTGATAGATGATGAGATTGTTAGCATGAAATATGTGTTTCCCTATTTACCATGACTAGCTGGATGTACATGTAGCGCCCCCACTGCCGCAGGGCCGAGGGGTACCCGGTACCGGGCCTCCGAGTCTCTGCTCTGGGGTTGTCACGGTGGCTAGACCCGGTCCGTGACCCTGCTGAGGGGCGTACAGTAATAGATGTGTATAGATGAAGGTGGTGGTGATACTGCAGTGGTGCGGTGCAGTAAATAACGAGGACACCAGGTTGCAGTCTCTTTACCTCTTTACTGAAGATCTCTGGGTCCTCAGTCCGGAATCCGGATAACCAGGCTGCGCAAGTCCGGCCGGTCCAATGGCACCTCCAGAGTCCTCTTAACAGGTGGAAATCTGTGCCTTCCTGCTAGCGCTATGTGTTGTGGTCCTTCCCTGCTGTGCTTATGGAAAGTCCCCACAACTGTTGTGTCTGTTTCTTAAGTTCCCTCACAACTCGATTAGATGATGTTCTGCTAATCCTCCGTCCCTCCCTGATGTTACGGTTGGAACGGCACCCGTATGACGGGTAGGCTCGGAGCTCTTCCGGGACCCTAGAGTCGCCCCTCTCCACAAGTTGCCCCCCAAGACTGCATAGGTGATTTAGGTGAGACAGCCCACCTTAGACTGACTGTCCTGCCGTTGGTTTAGAGTATTGCTTGAAGCTGAATATTGTAATACTCCCTCGGCGTTCCGGCCGCCGGTTGTGCGCCTCAGTAGGATGTTGCCTCGGTCTTACAGCACGACTCCTACTGGTATTCTCCTTGTTGCTTTGATCTCGTTTCTCACTCAGCACAATCTATCTCGCTTCCAGCCCCTCCTTGGGTACCGCCGCTATACTGAGCAGGCACGGTCCCGTTACGTTCGCTCAAGTTGCCAAGCCTCTGTCAGGATCCCACCCCTGACAGGGACCCTACCGAATCTTCTCCCACAACACCCTCTGCCACAAGGTGTTGCCTGGTTCCAACCCAGTCAGCTTTCTGTCTAACTTCCTGCCTGACCCCCAGTTTACCCACAATGGTGGGGAGTGGCCTAATGAATAGAACCCTTAGCTCCCCCTGGTGGCCCGGCTGTGAAATGTATTGGTGTCTGTGATACCTGGTCAGATGAACTCCTTCAGTGCCATCAGACGTACCATAGCTCCCCTTAGTGGCGGAGCCACAGTACTGCAACGACCAGGACTCTGGGGCGCTGCACTCCCCCCCGGTTAAATCCAGTACTCCCGGACTGGGAAGAAAACAACAATACAGGTTGGCAAAAAGACATACAATTTTGTTGAGTGCAATAACAATAAGCATACTTGAACAGAGCTTCCCTTTATGGGAGGTGAGGACACTTGAACGTTACAAACATGGTTAAATATCATAGCAACATGCTATAAGTAACTTTTCTTACCCAACCGGGTATTCTACTTAGTACAAAGGTTCAAACAATAGTTTAACATTGCCTTTAAGGACGTACACTCTGAATCCACTAAAGACCTTCTTATAATCACATTATAAGGCAATTTTAACTTTTCATTCTCATTCTTTAAATCTGCAGGACCGCCTGTCCTAACGGCACAAGACCTTCTGCCTCTCCTTTCTGTTACAGGACCGCCCCGTTCAGCCCGGGCCTACTGCCTTTTCAACTACTATACACAGTATAGAACATAACATTACTTTCAGTTTTGGATCCATGAGCCATCTCTATAGGGCTCCTAAGAGGACTCACTAACTAACCCCGTACGGGTTCACTATCTGTCCCCAGGTTTCTATCATCATTATTAAACATTTCTCACAATTAACTTGTTAAATACACATAACTTCTTCATATAAACATCATCATCACTTTCTTCTGTCAAGACATTATTACTTTCTGTCTTAAAGCAATATCACCCTTTAAGTGCAACAGGTGAACGTCCTCTTTAAAAGGTGACCAAGTCTCCATGAGGTAGCATATCTTCTCAAGCTACCAGTCCGTACTCAGCAAAGGTTCCAGTGTGGTATCTTCACAAAGAGTCCTTCTTTAAGTAAAACCAGTAGGGAGCACCTTTAAGAAGGTGCAAACTATTTACAAAAAGTTTGTATCATGCACTGTTCATGATTCCATCAGTTCTTTTCAACAATGAGGAAACAGGACACAAAAGCAGAGGAAGGGATCCCGGGTAAACAAAGGGATCCCTTTAAGAGTTAACCCTAGTCGGGTTTAAAGCAGCAAAAAGCAGGGAAACAAACAGTTAACTATGTACAGTTTCAGGTTTCCGAGGTTTAGTTGAACGGCTTCCAGGGCTGTACCTGGCACTTAACCCTTCTTGGCCTGGGAAAAGTGAGGTCCAGGGTTACACCCAGTGCTGGACAAACGCCGTTAATCCGTCTTTCATGTACAGTTAAATCATGCGCAGCTTGAGTATGGGCATTTTCTGCAGCAGAGGTAGCGGCTGCTGCAAGATCAGTCACTGGAATGGAGTCAGCAGTTGTGGCACTAGCAGTCGCTGGGGTGGTGTCGGTCATCAGGGCAGGGTCGTCCTTCATACCTGCTTCAGATGCGGTCCCTCCGGTGCCGGTCTGCTCTGCCTCCGCTGGGGTCTGGAATGCTGGCTGCAGGGCCTCGTGCTGCGACGTTGTCATCTCTGCTCGCAGCATCTCGCTTTCCGGCAGGGCCTTGCTTTCTGGCTTCGGAGCGCTGGAACTTCTTTCTTGCTCCGGACCAGACGAGGCTGCCGACAGATGTCTGGTGAGGCTCCCGATGATGGTCTTCTTCCACCCGGCCTCAGTGCTCAGCTGCGTCTGCGGGAGTTGGTGGATCAACTCGTCCGCTCCGGTCTGCAGGAGGTCAGTGTCAACTATGGAGGTCTGGCTGCGGTGCCTCTCCGGGTAGCTGGGGGAGTCCTCGGCTCCAACCCCACGTTCCGGCTCCGGGCGGCTGGCCATGGTGTCCTCCATGTCGCTGAATTCTTCTTCCTGGTCCTTTTCCCGCTCTCTCCTTCGTGGGCGGTTTCGTTTTCTCTGTCTCTGCCCACCATTGAGGATCAGGAGGCGGAGCTCGGCTGCTGACGGACACGTCCTCAAGGGGCCGGAATATTTAGACTGGGCGGCCATTGTCTTTCGCGCTCTTCAGCTTGTTCACGCCCACTTCCACGCCCTTCTTCTTCTCCTGCGCTCTCCTTAGCGCTGTAATGGCGGCGGTTTTGGCGGGAACTTTTGGCGGCAAGTGGCAATCCACAGTCTTTGGGCAGTTTTGGCGGGAACTTCTGGCGGCAAGTGGCAACACACAGTCTTTGCAATAAGTCACAGTCCAAGCATAATAAATCACAGTTCCAAGGCACACATGACCCGATTCCTCAGGCTTAAGTAGATCCTGTTCGTGACGCCAAATTGTAGCGCCCCCACTGCCGCAGGGCCGAGGGGTACCCGGTACCGGGCCTCCCGAGTCTCTGCTCTGGGGTTGTCACGGTGGCTAGACCCGGTCCGTGACCCTGCTGAGGGGCGTACAGTAGGGTTGAGCGACTTTCATTTTTTTAAGATCGAGTAGGGTTTTGGGAAACCCGATTTTGTCCAGAGTCGAGTCGAGTGCAGTCGGCCGATTATCGCTAAAAGTCGGGGATCGACCGAAACACGAAACCCAATGCAAGTCAATGGGGAAGCATAGTCGGCAGTGAGTGGAGGCCAGGAAAACACCTACAGTGCCCATTTTAATGCCAAAAACATCCATTCTTGTTTCTGAAGCTTGCCAATCTTAATTAACTGTATAATAATAGTTGGGCATAGGGAATTGGGTGAAAGTTGTGGGGGGAGTAGGGCTGGCTCAAGTTTTTCGTGGGCCCAGGAAATGCGGACTACGTCACGGCGGTGTTGCAGGGAAAGGTAAGTATTTAAAAGTTGCAAGTGCTGTGATCCTGAGCAAGCAGGGGGGGGGCCCACTCGTTCGCATTGCCACTGGCACAGGGCCCCTCAAAGTACGGCGGTGTGTTTGCATGGCGGGGGCGCCTCCCACCAGCAGCGACACTTTTGCGTACTCTGAGGGGCCCTGTGCCAGTGACGTCGCCAACGAGTATGCCCCCCCACCTGATGAAGGAACCTGCACTTTCATCTGCACCTTCCTCTTTGTCCCTGTGTAAGGTGGTATAACATGCGGGAAGGGGAACCTTACTTTCAGCAGGGACAGATTCTGGCTGTGTAGAGTACAAGGGGAATGTAGTGGTCTAGGTCAATGTACCAGCAGACTCATTTAGCAGTGGCTGGGCAATGGGCAGGATGAGGAGGAAACAGATATAGGGCCAAAGAATAAAGTAGGCTACATGCAGTTCAAAATTGGTAACAGGACTAAACAGGCGGCATTGCTTTGTTCAGTGGAGTAGCAAACCCAAGAGCAGCAGACACTGTTTCAAGGGCCTAACCACACTAGTAGGCCAAATGCAGTTTAATATCTGATAGTATAGGGCGAAAGCCAGAATGTGGAAGCTCAGCTTTGTTCAGTTGAGGACAACACCAGGGAGGGGCAGACACCTTTAGTAGGCCGGAAAAGCCTATTGCATTTTTTAAAATGGTAATTTGGAGCAGAAGGTTGAAGCTCAGCTTTATTTACTTGAGGGCAACACCAGGGAGGGGCAGAAGCCGTTAGTAGGCCCTAACCACCATTTTTTTTTTTTAAACCACATAATGAGAGCCGGAAGGTTGAAGCTCAGCTTTATTTAGTTGAGGACAACACCAGGGAGGGGCACACAGACAGACACCTTTAGTAGGCCTGAAAAGCCTATTGCATTTTTCAAAATGGTAATTTGGAGCAGAAGGTTGAAGCTCAGCTTTATTTAGTTGAGGGCAACACCAGGGAGGGGCAGAAGCCGTTAGTAGGCCCTAACCACCATTTTTTTTTTAAAACCACATAATGAGAGCCGGAAGGTTGAAGCTCAGCTTTATTTAGTTGAGGACAACACCAGGGAGGGGCAGAAGCCGTTAGTAGGCCCTAACCACCATTTTTTTTTTTTAAACCACATAATGAGAGCCGGAAGGTTGAAGCTCAGCTTTATTTAGTTGAGGACAACACCAGGGAGGGGCACACAGACAGACACCTTTAGTAGGCCTGAAAAGCCTATTGCATTTTTCAAAATGGTAATTTGGAGCAGAAGGTTGAAGCTCAGCTTTATTTAGTTGAGGGCAACACCAGGGAGGGGCAGAAGCCGTTAGTAGGCCCTAACCACCATTTTTTTTTTAAAACCACATAATGAGAGCCGGAAGGTTGAAGCTCAGCTTTATTTAGTTGAGGACAACACCAGGGAGGGGCAGAAGCCGTTAGTAGGCCCTAACCACCATTTTTTTTTTTTAAACCACATAATGAGAGCCGGAAGGTTGAAGCTCAGCTTTATTTAGTTGAGGACAACACCAGGGAGGGGCACACAGACAGACACCTTTAGTAGGCCTGAAAAGCCTATTGCATTTTTCAAAATGGTAATTTGGAGCAGAAGGTTGAAGCTCAGCTTTATTTAGTTGAGGGCAACACCAGGGAGGGGCAGAAGCCGTTAGTAGGCCCTAACCACCATTTTTTTTTTAAAACCACATAATGAGAGCCGGAAGGTTGAAGCTCAGCTTTATTTAGTTGAGGACAACACCAGGGAGGGGCAGAAGCCGTTAGTAGGCCCTAACCACCATTTTTTTTTTTAAAACCACATAATGAGAGCCGGAAGGTTGAAGCTCAGCTTTATTTAGTTGAGGACAACACCAGGGAGGGGCAGAAGCCGTTAGTAGGCCCTAACCACCATTTTTTTTTTTAAAACCACATAATGAGAGCCGGAAGGTTGAAGCTCAGCTTTATTTAGTTGAGGACAACACCAGGGAGGGGCACACAGACAGACACCTTTTGTAGGCCTGAAAAGCCTATTGCATTTTTCAAAATGGTAATTTGGAGCAGAAGGTTGAAGCTCAGCTTTATTTAGTTGAGGGCAACACCAGGGAGGGGCAGAAGCCGTTAGTAGGCCCTAACCACCATTTTTTTTTTAAAACCACATAATGAGAGCCGGAAGGTTGAAGCTCAGCTTTATTTAGTTGAGGACAACACCAGGGAGGGGCAGAAGCCGTTAGTAGGCCCTAACCACCATTTTTTTTTTTAAAACCACATAATGAGAGCCGGAAGGTTGAAGCTCAGCTTTATTTAGTTGAGGACAACACCAGGGAGGGGCACACAGACAGACACCTTTTGTAGGCCTGAAAAGCCTATTGCATTTTTCAAAATGGTAATTTGGAGCAGAAGGTTGAAGCTCAGCTTTATTTAGTTGAGGGCAACACCAGGGAGGGGCAGAAGCCGTTAGTAGGCCCTAACCACCATTTTTTTTTTAAAACCACATAATGAGAGCCGGAAGGTTGAAGCTCAGCTTTATTTAGTTGAGGACAACACCAGGGAGGGGCAGAAGCCGTTAGTAGGCCCTAACCACCATTTTTTTTTTTAAAACCACATAATGAGAGCCGGAAGGTTGAAGCTCAGCTTTATTTAGTTGAGGACAACACCAGGGAGGGGCAGAAGCCGTTAGTAGGCCCTAACCACCATTTTTTTTTTAAAACCACATAATGAGAGCCGGAAGGTTGAAGCTCAGCTTTATTTAGTTGAGGACAACACCAGGGAGGGGCAGAAGCCGTTAGTAGTCCCTAACCACCATTTTTTTTTTTAAAACCACATAATGAGAGCCGGAAGGTTGAAGCTCAGCTTTATTTAGTTGAGGACAACACCAGGGAGGGGCAGAAGCCGTTAGTAGGCCCTAACCACCATTTTTTTTTTTAAAACCACATAATGAGAGCCGGAAGGTTGAAGCTCAGCTTTATTTAGTTGAGGACAACACCAGGGAGGGGCACACAGACAGACACCTTTAGTAGGCCTGAAAAGCCTATTGCATTTTTTAAAATGGTAATTTGGAGCAGAAGGTTGAAGCTCAGCTTTATTTAGTTGAGGGCAACACCAGGGAGGGGCAGAAGCCGTTAGTAGGCCCTAACCACCATTTTTTTTTTTTAAACCACATAATGAGAGCCGGAAGGTTGAAGCTCAGCTTTATTTAGTTGAGGGCAACACCAGGGAGGGGCAGAAGCCGTTAGTAGGCCCTAACCACCATTTTTTTTTTTAAAACCACATAATGAGAGCCGGAAGGTTGAAGCTCAGCTTTATTTAGTTGAGGACAACACCAGGGAGGGGCAGAAGCCGTTAGTAGGCCCTAACCACCATTTTTTTTTTAAAACCACATAATGAGAGCCGGAAGGTTGAAGCTCAGCTTTATTTAGTTGAGGACAACACCAGGGAGGGGCAGAAGCCGTTAGTAGGCCCTAACCACCATTTTTTTTTTTAAAACCACATAATGAGAGCCGGAAGGTTGAAGCTCAGCTTTATTTAGTTGAGGACAACACCAGGGAGGGGCACACAGACAGACACCTTTTGTAGGCCTGAAAAGCCTATTGCATTTTTCAAAATGGTAATTTGGAGCAGAAGGTTGAAGCTCAGCTTTATTTAGTTGAGGGCAACACCAGGGAGGGGCAGAAGCCGTTAGTAGGCCCTAACCACCATTTTTTTTTTAAAACCACATAATGAGAGCCGGAAGGTTGAAGCTCAGCTTTATTTAGTTGAGGACAACACCAGGGAGGGGCAGAAGCCGTTAGTAGGCCCTAACCACCATTTTTTTTTTTAAAACCACATAATGAGAGCCGGAAGGTTGAAGCTCAGCTTTATTTAGTTGAGGACAACACCAGGGAGGGGCAGAAGCCGTTAGTAGGCCCTAACCACCATTTTTTTTTTAAAACCACATAATGAGAGCCGGAAGGTTGAAGCTCAGCTTTATTTAGTTGAGGACAACACCAGGGAGGGGCAGAAGCCGTTAGTAGGCCCTAACCACCATTTTTTTTTTTAAAACCACATAATGAGAGCCGGAAGGTTGAAGCTCAGCTTTATTTAGTTGAGGACAACACCAGGGAGGGGCAGAAGCCGTTAGTAGGCCCTAACCACCATTTTTTTTTTTAAAACCACATAATGAGAGCCGGAAGGTTGAAGCTCAGCTTTATTTAGTTGAGGACAACACCAGGGAGGGGCACACAGACAGACACCTTTAGTAGGCCTGAAAAGCCTATTGCATTTTTCAAAATGGTAATTTGGAGCAGAAGGTTGAAGCTCAGCTTTATTTAGTTGAGGGCAACACCAGGGAGGGGCAGAAGCCGTTAGTAGGCCCTAACCACCATTTTTTTTTTTAAAACCACATAATGAGAGCCGGAAGGTTGAAGCTCAGCTTTATTTAGTTGAGGACAACACCAGGGAGGGGCAGAAGCCGTTAGTAGGCCCTAACCACCATTTTTTTTTTAAAACCACATAATGAGAGCCGGAAGGTTGAAGCTCAGCTTTATTTAGTTGAGGACAACACCAGGGAGGGGCAGAAGCCGTTAGTAGGCCCTAACCACCATTTTTTTTTTTAAAACCACATAATGAGAGCCGGAAGGTTGAAGCTCAGCTTTATTTAGTTGAGGGCAACACCAGGGAGGGGCAGAAGCCGTTAGTAGGCCCTAACCAAAGTTGAAGGCCAAATGCAGTTTAATTTCTGATACTATAGGCCGAAAGCCAGAAGGTGGAAGTTCCGATTTAGACAGTGGAGGACAATTTGAATTAGGGACTGCAGACAGACTTAGTAGGCTGTCCCCTGTGGACCATGCATCCACCACATTAACCCATTGCGCCGTAATGGACACGTAATCTTCCGTGGCCATGCCTACAGGTCCATGCGTCTGTTGTCAGGTGCACCTTTGTACTCACAGATTGCCAGAGTGCATGGACAATGCGGTCTTCTACATGCTGGTGGAGGGTTGGGATGGCTTTTCTCGCAAAAGAAGTGTCGACTGGTTAGCTTGTAGCGTGGTACAGCGTAGTCCATCATGGCCTTATTAATAGTAAATAAAATATATAACTAGGCTCTATGAACTTTTAAATAGGTTCCAGGGGTACACGGGCAGCATTGGTGTGGTCAGTGGAGGAGTATTGCAAGTAGGGGCTGCAGACAGGCTATCAAAGGCCTAAAATAACAAACAGTAGGCAGTCATGGCAGTTTTACATCGGTTACATGGATACACAGGCAGGCACTCCAGGCAGCATTGTGGTCAGTGGAGGAGTATTGCAAGTAGGGGCCGCAGACAGGCTATCAAAGGCCTAAAATAACAAACAATAGGCTCATGGCAGTTTTACAGCGGTTACATGGATACACGGGCAGGCAGCTTGGTGGTCAGTGGAGGAGTATTTAAAGTAGGGACCGCAGACAGGCTTCAAAGGCCTAACATAAGAAAATGGGCTGGCTGTAGGCACTTTATAATTGGTTCCAGGGGTACACGGGCAGCAGTGGTCTGGTCAGTGGAGGAGTATTTAAAGTAGGGACCGCAGACAGGCTATCAAAGGCCTAACATAACAAACAATAGGCTCATGGCAGTTTCACAGCGGTTACATGGATACACGGGCAGGCAGCTTGGTGGTCAGTGGAGGAGTATTGCAAGGAGTGTCTGTCCCAGTACTCCCAAAATATAAATAGATGTTAATGTCTCGCAAAACAACCAAAACAAAAAAAAAAGGTGGCATACTTAGGTACAGGGGTGGGCTCATCTACTGAGTTTCTGACATAGTAATTTGGCAGTAACTATTTAATGGTGCCAATATAGGACACAGACACAGACTACTTTAAGTTGCATCATAGATGTCTACAAATTTGTATTGTCAGTGCCAGACATTGAATGATGTCAGCGAATAGACTAAAGATTGGTGGAGCTGTGCGACATAATTTTGCACGTGGTAGAGCACATTTTGAGCTGGGGTAGGGGGGAACTCTCTTGAGGCCGGCGGGACCGCCCCAGGGCCCCTCATGTTACAACGGTGTGTCTGACGTTGGGTGCGCACCACCACCGCCAGAGACACTACATTGTACTATGAGGGACCCAGTAGCAATGCCGTCAACCAAAAGCGAGCACACCCACCTCTTCAGACAAACAGCAGTCTCACGGGTGCTTGCGCCAAGTCGCGATACCACGGCCCCGTGTGGGGAGTTTTGCCATTTAGGGAGGTGTAAACATGTCGTATGCTGTACAATCAGCTGCAGCAAATTAGACATTAGAAAAGTAATTCACAGGCAAGAGCTTTTCATAGGAAAGCTAGGTGTCGGCCGGGCAAGGTGGGGCAAAAGATTTCGAAATCCAGTTGTGGTTCATTTTAATGAATGTTAGATCGTCAACATTTTGGGTAGCCAGACGAGTCCTTTTTTCGGTTAATATTGAACCTGCAGCACTGAATACTCTTTCTGATAGGACACTTGCTGCCGGGCAAGCAAGCTCCTGCAATGCATATTCTGCCAATTCTGGCCAGGTGTCTAATTTGGAGGCCCAGTAATCAAATGGGAATGACGGTTGAGGGAGAACATCGATAAGGGATGAAAAATAGTTAGTAACCATACTGGACAAATGTTGTCTCCTGTCACTTTCAATTGATGCAGCAGTACCTGTCCTGTCTGCGGTCATAGCAAAATCACTCCACAACCTGGTCAGAAAACCCCTCTGTCCAATGCCACTTCTGATGTGTGCACCCCTAACACTCCTAGTCTGCTGCCCCCTGGAGCTCGTGTGAGAACGATCACGTGCGCTGTGTGCTGGGAATGCCTGAAGCAAACGGTCAACAAGAGTTGATTGTTTGGTTGCTAATATTAGTTCCAAGTTCTCATGTGGCATAATATTTTGCAATTTGCCTTTATAGCGTGGATCAAGGAGGCAGGCCAACCAGTAATCGTCATCGTTCATCATTTTCGTAATGCGTGTGTCCCTTTTTAGGATACGTAAGGCATAATCCGCCATGTGGGCCAAAGTTCCAGTTGTCAAATCTCCGGTTGTGATTGGTTGAGGGGCAGTTGCAGGCAAATCTACGTCACTTGTGTCCCTCAAAAAACCAGAACCCGGCCGTGACACGCAACCAAATTCCTGTGCCCCCGGGAAAGGTTCGGCATTAAAAATATACTCATCCCCATCATCCTCCTCGTCCTCCACCTCCTCTTCGCCCGCTACCTCGTCCTGTACACTGCCCTGACCAGACAATGGCTGACTGTCATCAAGGCTTTCCTCTTCCTCTGGTGCAGACGCCTGCTCCTTTATGTGCGTCAAACTTTGCATCAGCAGACGCATTAGGGGGATGCTCATGCTTATTACGGCGTTGTCTGCACTAACCAGCCGTGTGCATTCCTCAAAGCACTGAAGGACTTGACACATGTCTTGTATCTTAGACCACTGCACACCTGACAACTCCATGTCTGCCATCCTACTGCCTGCCCGTGTATCCTCCCACAAATAAATAACAGCACGCCTCTGTTCGCACAGTCTCTGAAGCATGTGCAGTGTTGAGTTCCACCTTGTTGCAACGTCTATGATTAGGCGATGCTGGGGAAGGTTCAAAGACCGCTGATAGGTCTGCATACGGCTGGCGTGTACAGGCGAACGTCGGATATGTGAGCAAAGTGCACGCACTTTGAGGAGCAGGTCGGAGAACCCAGGATAAGTTTTCAATAAGCACTGCACCACCAGGTTTAAGGTGTGAGCCAGGCAAGGAATGTGTTTCAGTTGGGAAAGGGAGATGGCAGCCATGAAATTCCTTCCGTTATCACTCACTACCTTGCCTGCCTCAAGATCTACTGTGCCCAGCCACGACTGCGTTTCTTGTTGCAAGAACTCGGACAGAACTTCCGCGGTGTGTCTATTGTCGCCCAAGCACTTCATAGCCAATACAGCCTGCTGACGCTTGGCAGTAGCTGGCCCATAATGGGACAACTGGTGTGCAACAGTGTCATCTGCCGATGGAGTGGTTGGCAGACTGCGTTCTGTGGAAGAGCTGTAGCTTCTGCAGGAGGACGAGGAGGAGGAGGAGGAGGGGGTGCGAACGCCTACAGCCAACTGTTTCCTAGACCGTGGGCTAGGCACAACTGTCCCTAAATTGATGTCGCCTGTGGACCCTGCATCCACCACATTCACCCAGTGTGCCGTGATGGACACATAACGTCCCTGGCCATGCCTACTGGTCCATGCATCTGTAGTCAGGTGCACCTTTGTACTCACAGATTGCCTGAGTGCATGGACGATGCGCTGTTTAACATGCTGGTGCAGGGCTGGGATGGCTTTTCTGGAAAAAAAGTGTCGACTGGGTAGCTCGTATCGTGGTTCAGCGTACTCCATCAGGGCTTTGAAAGCTTCGCTTTCAACTAACCGGTAGGGCATCATCTCTAACGAGATTAGTCTAGCTATGTGGGCGTTAAAACCCTGTGTACGCGGATGCGAGGATAAGTACTTCCTTTTTCTAACCAGAGTCTCATGTAGGGTGAGCTGGACTGGAGAGCTGGAGATCGTGGAACTTTCGGGTGTGCCGGTGTACATGGCAGACTGAGAGACGGTTGGAGACGGTATTGTTTCCGCCGGTGCCCTAGATGCAATATTTCCTCCTACAAAACTGGTGATTCCCTGACCCTGACTGCTTTTGGCTGGCAAAGAAACCTGCACAGATACTGCCTGTGGTGCGGAAAATGGTGGCCTTACAGTGACGGAAGGGATGTTGCGTTGCTGACTAGCTTCATTGGCCGAGGGTGCTACAACCTTGAGGGACGTTTGGTAGTTAGTCCAGGCTTGAAAATGCATGGTGGTTAAGTGTCTATGCATGCAACTAGTATTTAGACTTTTCAGATTCTGACCTCTGCTTAAGCTAGTTGAACATTTTTGACAGATGACTTTGCGCTGATCAGTTGGATGTTGTTTAAAAAAATGCCAGACTGCACTCTTCCTAGACTCGGATCCCTTTTCAGGGATTGCAGACTGAGCTTTAACCGGATGGCAACGCTGTGCTCCAACAGGTTTTGGCTTTGACACGCGTTTTGGGCCAGATACGGGCCCGGCAGATGTAACCTGTTGCGATGTTGATGCCTGCTGCGGCCCCTCCTCCACCTCCGCTTCTGAACTACTGCCGCCTGCACCCTGTTCCCCCAATGGCTGCCAATCGGGGTCAATAACTGGGTCATCTATTACCTCCTCTTCGAGCTCGTGTGCAACTTCGTCTGTGTCACTGTGTCGGTCGGTGGTATAGCGTTCGTGGCGGGGCAACATAGTCTCATCAGGGTCTGATTGTGGATCTGTACCCTGAGAGGGCAATGTGGTGGTCTGAGTCAAAGGAGCAGCATAGTACTCTGGCTGTGGCTGTGCATCAGTGCACTCCATGTCAGAATATACTTGTAATGGGCATGGCCTGTTAAATGTTTCACTTTCTAAGCCAGGGACGGTATGTGTAAAGAGCTCCATGGAGTGACCCGTTGTGTCGCCTGCTGCATCCTTCTCTCTTGTTGTAGTTTTTGCTGAGGAGGACAAGGAAGCGACTTGTCCCTGACCGTGAACATCCACAAGCGACGCGCTGCTTTTACATTTACCAGTTTCGGAAGAGGAGGCAAAAGAGCTAGAGGCTGAGTCTGCAATGTAAGCCAAAACTTGCTGTTGCTGCTCCGCCTTTAAAAGCGGTTTTCCTACTCCCAGAAAAGAGAGCGTTCGAGGCCTTGTGTAGCCTGACGACGAAACTGGCTCCACAGCTCCAGACTTAGGTGGAATATTTTTATCCCCACGACCACCTGATGCTCCTCTACCACTACCATCATTACCAGCTGACAATGAACGCCCACGACGACCTCTTGCACCAGACTTCCTCATTGTTTTAAAATCTTAACCAAAGTAACTTTATTTGTTGCTGTCAAACAACTTACACGGTGAGCTATAACTTCAGTATGATTTCAATATCCCTTAACAGGTTGGTGAGACCACAAGGAAAATCAGGCACAATGTTACACACTCTGTTTTCTGTGGCACAAAATCACAGAGATGACACACACGCAGGACTGTCACTCAAGCACTAATGTCAATATTAATCTCCCACCTAATTTATTTTTTTTTTTTTCTCAGGGAGACTTTAGAAACCAAATAATATTAAAAAAAAAAAAAAAAAAGGCTTTCTATGGCCCACAATTAGAGAGAGAGAGGTGGCACACCCAGGAGTCAAGACTGGCACACAAGCTGAGAGGGCAATATTACTCTCCCACTGTTTTTTTATGTATTTTTTGTTTTTTCAGGGAGACTTTAGAAACCCAATAATATTTTAAAAAAAAAATAAATAGGCTTTCTATGGCCCACTGAATGAGAGGGAGAGAGGTGGCACACCCAGGAGTCAAGACTGGCACACAAGCTGAAAGGGCAATATTACTCTCCCACTGTTTTTTTAGGTTTTTTTTTTTTTTTCAGGGAGACTTTAGAAACCCAATAATATTTTAAAAAAAAAATAAATAGGCTTTCTATGGCCCACTGAATGAAAGGGAGAGAGGTGGCACACCCAGGAGTCAAGACTGGCACACAAGCTGAAAGGGCAATATTACTCTCCCACTGTTTTTTTATGTATTTTTTGTTTTTTCAGGGAGACTTTAGAAACCCAATAATATTTAAAAAAAAAAATAAATAGGCTTTCTATGGCCCACTGAATGAGAGGGAGAGAGGTGGCACACCCAGGAGTCAAGACTGGCACACAAGCTGAAAGGGCAATATTACTCTCCCACTGTTTTTTTAGGTTTTTTTTTTTTTTTCAGGGAGACTTTAGAAACCAAATAATATAAAAAAAAAAAAAAAAAAAAAATAGGCTTGCTATAGCCCACTGAATGAGAGATAGCACACACAGCAGTGGCACACAAGCCCTGACTGAGGCCAATATTTTTCTCCCACTGATTGATGTAGTGTTTTTGTGTTGAGGTAGAATTTAGAACACAAATCACGGAAAAAATAAATAGGCTTTCTATGGCCCACTGAATGAAAGGGAGAGAGGTGGCACACCCAGGAGTCAAGACTGGCACACAAGCTGAAAGGGCAATATTACTCTCCCACTGTTTTTTTATGTATTTTTTGTTTTTTCAGGGAGACTTTAGAAACCCAATAATATTTAAAAAAAAAAATAAATAGGCTTTCTATGGCCCACTGAATGAGAGGGAGAGAGGTGGCACACCCAGGAGTCAAGACTGGCACACAAGCTGAAAGGGCAATATTACTCTCCCACTGTTTTTTTAGGTTTTTTTTTTGTTTTTTCAGGGAGACTTTAGAAACCCAATAATATTTTAAAAAAAAAATAAATAGGCTTTCTATGGCCCACTGAATGAGAGGGAGAGAGGTGGCACACCCAGGAGTCAAGACTGGCACACAAGCTGAAAGGGCAATATTACTCTCCCACTGTTTTTTTATGTATTTTTTGTTTTTTCAGGGAGACTTTAGAAACCCAATAATATTTTAAAAAAAAAATAAATAGGCTTTCTATGGCCCGCTGAATGAGAGGGAGAGAGGTGGCACACCCAGGAGTCAAGACTGGCACACAAGCTGAAAGGGCAATATTATTCTCCCACTGTTTTTTTAGGTTTTTTTTTTTTTTTCAGGGAGAATTAGAAACCAAATAATATTAAAAAAAAAAAATAAATAGGCTTTCTATGGCCCACTGAATGAGAGGGAGAGAGGTGGCACACCCAGGAGTCAAGACTGGCACACAAGCTGAAAGGGCAATATTACTCTCCCACTGTTTTTTTAGGTTTTTTTTTTTTTTTCAGGGAGACTTTAGAAACCAAATAATATTAAAAAAAAAAAAAAAAAAAAAAAAAATAGGCTTGCTATAGCCCACTGAATGAGAGATAGCACACACAGCAGTGGCACACAAGCCCTGACTGAGGCCAATATTTTTCTCCCACTGATTGATGTAGTGTTTTTGTGTTGAGGTAGAATTTAGAACACAAATCACGGAAAAAATAAATAGGCTTTCTATGGCCCACTGAATGAAAGGGAGAGAGGTGGCACACCCAGGAGTCAAGACTGGCACACAAGCTGAAAGGGCAATATTACTCTCCCACTGTTTTTTTATGTATTTTTTGTTTTTTCAGGGAGACTTTAGAAACCCAATAATATTTTTTAAAAAAAATAAATAGGCTTTCTATGGCCCACTGAATGAGAGGGAGAGAGGTGGCACACCCAGGAGTCAAGACTGGCACACAAGCTGAAAGGGCAATATTACTCTCCCACTGTTTTTTTAGGTTTTTTTTTTTTTTCAGGGAGACTTTAGAAACCAAATAATATTAAAAAAAAAAAAAAAAAATAGGCTTGCTATAGCCCACTGAATGAGAGATAGCACACACAGCAGTGGCACACAAGCCCTGACTGAGGCCAATATTTTTCTCCCACTGATTGATGTAGTGTTTTTGTGTTGAGGTAGAATTTAGAACACAAATCACGGAAAAAATAAATAGGCTTTCTATGGCCCACTGAATGAAAGGGAGAGAGGTGGCACACCCAGGAGTCAAGACTGGCACACAAGCTGAAAGGGCAATATTACTCTCCCACTGTTTTTTTATGTATTTTTTGTTTTTTCAGGGAGACTTTAGAAACCCAATAATATTTAAAAAAAAAAATAAATAGGCTTTCTATGGCCCACTGAATGAGAGGGAGAGAGGTGGCACACCCAGGAGTCAAGACTGGCACACAAGCTGAAAGGGCAATATTACTCTCCCACTGTTTTTTTAGGTTTTTTTTTTTTTTTTCAGGGAGACTTTAGAAACCCAATAATATTTTAAAAAAAAAATAAATAGGCTTTCTATGGCCCACTGAATGAGAGGGAGAGAGGTGGCACACCCAGGAGTCAAGACTGGCACACAAGCTGAAAGGGCAATATTACTCTCCCACTGTTTTTTTATGTATTTTTTGTTTTTTCAGGGAGACTTTAGAAACCCAATAATATTTTAAAAAAAAAATAAATAGGCTTTCTATGGCCCGCTGAATGAGAGGGAGAGAGGTGGCACACCCAGGAGTCAAGACTGGCACACAAGCTGAAAGGGCAATATTATTCTCCCACTGTTTTTTTAGGTTTTTTTTTTTTTTTCAGGGAGAATTAGAAACCAAATAATATTAAAAAAAAAAAATAAATAGGCTTTCTATGGCCCACTGAATGAGAGGGAGAGAGGTGGCACACCCAGGAGTCAAGACTGGCACACAAGCTGAAAGGGCAATATTACTCTCCCACTGTTTTTTTAGGTTTTTTTTTTTTTTTCAGGGAGACTTTAGAAACCAAATAATATTAAAAAAAAAAAAAAAAAAAAAAAAAATAGGCTTGCTATAGCCCACTGAATGAGAGATAGCACACACAGCAGTGGCACACAAGCCCTGACTGAGGCCAATATTTTTCTCCCACTGATTGATGTAGTGTTTTTGTGTTGAGGTAGAATTTAGAACACAAATCACGGAAAAAATAAATAGGCTTTCTATGGCCCACTGAATGAAAGGGAGAGAGGTGGCACACCCAGGAGTCAAGACTGGCACACAAGCTGAAAGGGCAATATTACTCTCCCACTGTTTTTTTATGTATTTTTTGTTTTTTCAGGGAGACTTTAGAAACCCAATAATATTTTTTAAAAAAAATAAATAGGCTTTCTATGGCCCACTGAATGAGAGGGAGAGAGGTGGCACACCCAGGAGTCAAGACTGGCACACAAGCTGAAAGGGCAATATTACTCTCCCACTGTTTTTTTAGGTTTTTTTTTTTTTTCAGGGAGACTTTAGAAACCAAATAATATTAAAAAAAAAAAAAAAAAATAGGCTTGCTATAGCCCACTGAATGAGAGATAGCACACACAGCAGTGGCACACAAGCCCTGACTGAGGCCAATATTTTTCTCCCACTGATTGATGTAGTGTTTTTGTGTTGAGGTAGATTTTAGAACACAAATCACGGAAAAAATAAATAGGCTTTCTATGGCCCACTCAGTGAGAGATGGCACACACAGGGATGGCACTGTAGCAGAAATGCCAATCTTAATCTCCCACAAAAAAAAAAAAAAAAAAAAAAAAAAACTGTCCTACAATTACTATCTCCCTGCAGTAATGTAAGCCAGGTATGGCAGGCAGCAATAGGAGTGGACTGATGCACAAATTAAATAAAAAGTGTGGACAAACAAAAAAGATAGCTGTGCAGAAAGGAAGGAACAAGAGGATATGTGCTTTGAAAAAAGCAGTTGGTTTCCACAGTGGCGTACACACAGCAATACAGCTATCACGGAGCCTTCTAGGGCAGCCCAATGAGCTACAGCGCTGAGGGGAAAAAAAAAAAAAAATAGCTTCCACAGTCCCTGCACACCGAAGGTGGTGTTGGACAGTGGAAATCGCTGCAGCACAAGCGGTTTGGTGGTTAGTGGACCCTGCCTAACGCTCTCCCTGCTTCTGACGAAGCGGCAGCAACCTCTCCCTAAGCTCAGATCAGCAGCAGTAAGATGGCGGTCGGCGGGAACGCCCCTTTATAGCCCCTGTGACGCCGCAGACAGCAAGCCAATCACTGCAATGCCCTTCTCTAAGATGGTGGGGACCAGGATCTATGTCATCACGCTGCCCACACTCTGCGTTCACCTTCATTGGCTGAGAAATGGCGCTTTTCGCGTCATTGAAACGCGACTTTGGCGCGAAAGTCGCGTACCGCATGGCCGACAAGCACAGGGGTCGGATCGGGTTTCATGAGACGCCGACTTAGCCAAAAGTCGGCGACTTTTGAAAATGATCGACCCGTTTCGCTCAACCCTAGCGTACAGTAATAGATGTGTATAGATGAAGGTGGTGGTGATACTGTAGTGGTGCGGTGCAGTAAATAACGAGGACACCAGGTTGCAGTCTCTTTACCTCTTTACTGAAGATCTCTGGGTCCTCAGTCCGGAATCCGGATAACCAGGCTGCGCAAGTCCGGCCGGTCCAATGGCACCTCCAGAGTCCTCTTAACAGGTGGAAATCTGTGCCTTCCTGCTAGCGCTATGTGTTGTGGTCCTTCCCTGCTGTGCTTACGGAAAGTCCCCACAACTGTTGTGTCTGTTTCTTAAGTTCCCTCACAACTCGATTAGATGATGTTCTGCTAATCCTCCGTCCCTCCCTGATGTTACGGTTGGAACGGCACCCGTATGACGGGTAGGCTCGTAGCTCTTCCGGGACCCTAGAGTCGCCCCTCTCCACAAGTTGCCCCCCAAGACTGCATAGGTGATTTAGGTGAGACAGCCCGCCTTAGACTGACTGTCCTGCCGTTGGTTTAGAGTATTGCTTGAAGCTGAATATTGTAATACTCCCTCGGCGTTCCGGCCGCCGGTTGTGCGCCTCAGTAGGATGTTGCCTCGGTCTTACAGCACGACTCTTACTGGTATTCTCCTTGTTGCTTTGATCTCGTTTCTCACTCAGCACAATCTATCTCGCTTCCAGCCCCTCCTTGGGTACCGCCGCTATACTGAGCAGGCACGGTCCCGTTACGTTCGCTCAAGTTGCCAAGCCTCTGTCAGGATCCCACCCCTGACAGGGACCCTACCGAATCTTCTCCCACAACACCCTCTGCCACAAGGTGTTGCCTGGTTCCAACCCAGTCAGCTTTCTGTCTAACTTCCTGCCTGACCCCCAGTTTACCCACAATGGTGGGGAGTGGCCTAATGAATAGAACCCTTAGCTCCCCCTGGTGGCCTGGCTGTGAAATGTATTGGTGTCTGTGATACCTGGTCAGATGAACTCCTTCAGTGCCATCAGACGTACCATAGCTCCCCTTAGTGGCGGAGCCACAGTACTGCAACGACCAGGACTCTGGGGCGCTGCATAGATAGTACCTTATTGTGTATTATAAATTAAATTAGATTACGTATGGTGATCTGCTCTCCTTGTTTTTAGATTTTTAATTATGTTTTTGTGTAAATTTGGATTGGTGTCTTTAATAAAATTATTTATATTATGACTAGTGTTGAGCGATACCGTCCGATACTTGAAAGTATCGGTATCGGAAAGTATCGGCCGATACCGGCAAAGTATCGGATCCAATCCGATACCGATACCCGATACCAATACAAGTCAATGGGACTCAAGTATCGGACGGTATTCCTGATGGTTCCCAGGGTCTGAAGGAGAGGAAACTCTCCTTCAGGCCCTGGGATCCATATAAATGTGTAAAAGAAAGAATTAAAATAAAAAATATCGCTATACTCACCCTCCGACGCAGCCTGGACCTCACCGAGGGAACCGGCAGCATTGTTTGTTTAAAATTCGCGCTTTTACTTGGTTACGTGAAGTCCCGGCTTGTGATTGGTCAGGGCGGCCATGTTGCCGGGACGCGGACCAATCACAGCAAGCCGTGACGAAATTACGTCACGGCTTGCTGTGATTGGTCCGCGTCCCGGCAACATGGCCGCCATTAACCAATCACAAGCCGGGACGTCACGGGAGGCTGGACACGCGCCCATTTTAAAATGGGCGCGTGTCCAGCCTCCCGTGACGTCCCGGCTTGTGATTGGTTGCGCCGCGGTCAACCAATCACAAGCCGGGAGGCTGGACACGCGCGCATTTTAAAATTTTAAAATGGGCGCGTGTCCAGCCTCCCGTGACGTCCCGGCTTGTGATTGGTTGCGCCGCGGTCAACCAATCACAAGCCGGGAGGCTGGACACGCGCGCATTTTAAAATTTTAAAATGGGCGCGTGTCCAGCCTCCCGGCTTGTGATTGGTTGACCGCGGCGCAACCAATCACAAGCCGGGACGTCACGGGAGGCTGGACACGCGCCCATTTTAAAATGCGCGCGTGTCCAGCCTCCCGTGACGTCACGGCTTGTGATTGGTTAATGGCGGCCATGTTGCCGGGACGCGGACCAATCACAAAGCCGGGACGTAATTTTAAAATCCTTAAGGACCTGAAATTACGTCACGGCTTGCTGTGATTGGTTGCGTCTCCCATGTGACTGCGACGCAACCAATCACAACGCCGGAACGTAATTTTAAAATCCTGAAGGACCTGAAATTACGTCACGGCTTGCTGTGATTGGTTGCGTCCCGGTCACATGGGCGGCACGCAACCAATCACAAGCCGGGACTCACGTAAAGGAAAGAAAAGCGCGAATTTTAAACAAAGAACGCTGCCGCTTCCCTCGGTAAGGTGCAGGCTGCGTCGGAGAGGTGAGTATAGCAATATTTTTTATTTTAATTCTCTCTTTTACACATTTTTACATTAATGTTGTTTCGATACCGATACCCGATATCACAAAAATATCGGATCTCGGTATCGGAATTCCGATACAGCAAGTATCGGCCGATACCCGATACTTGCAGTATCGGAATGCTCAACACTAATTATGACAATATGGCTGATTATGTGGTCATTATGGTTTTAGTTGTTCAAGTAGTTTTTTGGTACAAAACAATGTTTTGAGCTCTGGTGTTAGGTGTCGAGTTCCCGCCTCTGCACAGGGGGAATCTCAAACCATGTCCGCCACGGTCTCCAATTCTTCTCCAGCTGCAGTAGAGCCTGCTCAGTGGAGACTTCAGTCCCAGCGTCTAGCTCAGGCTAATACTAGACGACTGGTTACTACTGCCCTTCCAGGCTCTGTTTTTGTAGCCAGCAATGATCAGCAGCGAGCAGGACTTTCTGGGACAAAGTCCTGCTTTTCCCATACTGAGCATGTGTAGCGCCCCCACTGCCGCAGGGCCGAGGGGTACCCGGTACCGGGCCTCTGAGTCTCTGCTCTGGGGTTGTCAAGGTGGCTAGACCCGGTCCGTGACCCTGCTGAGGGGCGTACAGTGATAGATGTAGATAGTGGTGATGGTGCGGTGCAGTAAATAACGAGGACACCAGGTTGCAGTCTCTTTACCTCTTTACTGAAGGTCTCTGGGTCCTCAGTCCGGAATACGGTTCACCAGGCTGCGCAAGTCCGGCCGGTCCAATGGCACCTCAAGAGTTCTCTTTGCAGGTGGAAATCTGTGCCTTCCTGCTAGCGCTATGTGTTGTGGTCCTCCCCTGCTGTGCTTACGGGATAGTCCCCACAACTGTTGTGTCTGTTTCTGATGTTCCCTCACAACTCGATTAGATGATGTTCTGCTAATCCTCCGTCCCTCCCTGATGTTACGGTTGGGACGCACCCGTATGACGGGTAGGCTCGGAGCTCTTCCGCGACCGTAGAGTCGCCCCTCTCCACAGGTTGCCCCCCAAGTCTGCATAGGTGATTTAGGTGAGACAGCCTGCCTGTGACTGACTGTCCTGCCGTTGGTTTGAAGTATTGCTTGGAGCTAGGTATATGAATACTTCCTCGGCGTTCCGGCCGCCGGTTATGCGCCTCAGTAGGATGTTGCCTCGGTCTTACAGCACGACTCCTACTGGTAATCTCCTTCTTGCTTTGATCTCGTTTCTCACCCAGCACAATATATCTCGCTTCTGATCCTTTCTTAGGGCACCGCCGCTATGCTGAGCAGGTGTAGTGACCGCAGATAACGAAGGATGTAGGGACAAAGAGGAGTCAGAAAGCAAATAAGGTTTTTTTAACTTTCCTTTAACTTCCAACCCAACAAAGAAATAACAACAGTTTTCCACGCAGGGAACTTAGGTACACGATCACAATTTCACAGTAAATCCTATCTACTATATAGGCGCCCTGAACTAAACCCGCGAAACACGACAGCGCCTCACTAGTGACCCACTAACAAGAACAAGTCAACCAAGTTCACTTATCAGCGTTGTTTCAACGATGCAGTCCTGATGGTGAAGCTCCGTCAGCGGCGTAGTCCTGATGGTGAAGCTCCGTCAGCGACGTAGTCCTGATGGCGGGGGAAGGAGGTGTCCTCCGTTGACGGGCCCAGGTGTAGATTCGAGTCCAGAATGTCTTTTGCGGTGCTGCGTTACCTCCCACAGGCGGACGTTGATCCGGGGTAACAGTTTCCACGTCCAGAGAGGGGTCTTTTTGAGAAGAATTAGCAGAATAATCGGTATCAGTCACAGCTAAGAAAAACCCAGGAGGGCCCGGAGCACTCTGTGGCAAGATGCTCCCGGGGAGCACGGTAATATTGTCCCTGAGCTGATCAGCGCTACCCCTCTGCCTGGGGGGTCGCTGACGACGAGTGCGCCTCTTTTTGGGGGCTCTGGTAATTGCCCGCAGTGTCTGTTGCACGTTCTCCCCCTGCTTCCAGCAAGTCTCACTGCGGCCTGCACACACACACAACAACTGCGCTGCAGTTTCCTCTCCTCAGAGATTTCCCGCGCTTCTCTGTCCCTGCTTTCGCGCGTTTTGCTTTTTATCCTCTCCTCTCCCTGCGTCACTCTGCCTCCTGTCACATGAGCCTGGCTTCCCATGCGCCCCTCAAATCCGTCCCCTGGAACCCCGACTCCCGGCAACAATGGTTCCACCCGTCTGCACAGCTCACCAGGTCCCTGTCCCCTACATTCCCCCACCCTGTATGCTCGCCAGTCCCCGGGCGAGGCCTTCGCACTGACAGGTCACCCATCTGATGGGTTGTTCCACACTTGGGTCTGTCTAGTGTGTAAGTCAGGACTGTAGCGAGTTGGGGGTCTACCGGCAGTAGAACGTTCAGAACGTCGTGGCTCGGGTCCTTGTGTAGGGGGTGTTGGGGGAATGTCGTCAGCGGAAGGGTGACTGGTCAGGGGTAGTGTAGTAGTCGAGATAGGGGGAGTATTTTGACGCCGTTCTTCTTCTTCATCATCTTCTTCATCCCACCAATGGTTGTTGGGGGACTCAGTCATAGGTGGCTCTTCCCTGATTGCGGATTCCGGGGTGTCCGAGTCAACAGAGCGACACAGCCGGAGCATGTTGCGATGAAGAATGCGAGTACCTGTACTTCCGGGGGCCTCAGACTGCACTTCATATACAGGTCCATGCGGGTCTATACGGCGAAGCACCCGATAGGGTGTTTTTTCCCAACGATGGTCTAACTTGTTTTGCGGTCTTTGCTCTCGAACGAGTACTCGATCACCTGGCCGGAACTCTGGGGGTTTTGCTGTAGGGGTGCTCCGATGCTCCACTTCCCGAATTCGAGTGTGTACCAGTCGGTGTAAGGTCTGCAGCCGATGCCGATGATCACGCACCCACGAAGCCATCCCTGTTCAGGGGCCTTCTTCCTCCGAAGACAGTTCCAGATCTGTCATGCCTTTTCCTGGGCGCCCAAAGACCACTTCATACGGGGTGCGTCCTGTGACTTGATGAACTCTATTGTTGTAGACCCACACTAGGTCAGACACATACTCCGGCCAGCGGGCCTTCTGATCTTGTTCTAGCGCACGCAGCATTTGAAGCAAAGTCCGGTTAAACCGCTCACAAGCCCCATTTCCCTGGGGGTGATACGGTGTGGTGCGTGACTTATCAATGCCGTAGAGGCGATGCAGCTCTTCCATGACTTTGCCCAAGAAACTGGCGCCTTGATCCGAATGTATTCGCCTCGGACAGCCGTAAACTTGAATAAAGTTCTTACAGATAGCGCTCGCCGCCGACTCAGCTGTCTGATCACGGGTAGGGGTGACTACCGCGAATTTTGAAAAATGATCTACCATAACGAGGCAGTGTTCGTAGCCTTGATGCGCTGCTCCAATGGTAATGTAGTCTATCATTAATACTTCAAAAGGGGCAGACGTCGTGATGCTCTGCACAGGCGCCCTTTCCTCCGGTGACTTGGTTAGCTCACATTGTCGACATTGTCTACAGGCAGTTTGTACTTCCGCAAGCAGCCGAGGATGATAGAACCGAGTTTGCAGCCACTTAAACGTCCTCTTCACTCCGAAGTGTGCCCCGGACTCATGAGCTTCTTTAGCAACTGCGGCCACCACGGGCCCTGGTAAGACCATCTGCCAGGTCGGCTCGGAATCTGCATGGTTAAGTGGCATAAGAGCCCGTCCTGAAGAGTTAGGCGCTCCCACTGCCGCAGAAGAAGGTTCAGGTCTGACGGGAGAGTTTGTCCAGGGGTTCTCACGGGCAATAGACCATTCGTTATCCACTGTCGCAATGGAGCTAGTTCCTGGTCTTCCTGTTGCAGCCGTATCCATTCGTCCCGACTCTGAACCAACAGTCCTGTAGCCGTTCCGTTCCCGGTCTGTTCCCGGCTCACAGCCGTCCGAGCAGCGCCCCCGATGGCGTAGGGGATTTCTTCTCCCTCCAGCTCCTCATCTCGGTTAGTTCTTGGGGGGTTCTTCCGCAGACGAGATAACGCGTCAGCATGAACATTCTCCGCTCCTCGCTTGTAGAGGATACGGTATCTGTACTTGGCCATCCGGGCTACCCAGCGCTGTTCCAGGGCACCCAATTTCGCATTTTCCAGATGTGCCAATGGGTTGTTATCCGTGCGTATCAGCACCTCGGAACCGGCCAGGTACTCAGCGAACCGCTCCGTCATAGCCCACACCACGGCCAGCAGCTCCACCTTGAAAGAACTATAATTGTCCGGGTTCAACTCAGAGTCATGAAGAGACCGACTCGCATAGGCGATCACTCTCTCCCGCCCATCCTGAACCTGAGACAACACAGCCCCCAATCACTGAGAGCTGCCGTCGGTGTGTAGGATGAACGGTTGCGAGAAGTCCGCATAAGCCAACACCGGCGGCTCCATGAGAGCTGTCTTCAAGTCCCGGAACGCTGCTTCTTGTGGCTCCTGCCATTGTATCTTCTTTCCCCGTTCCTTGGGGGAGCTTCCTTTCAGCAGGACTTGTAGATTGTGAGAACGGCGAGCAAAGTTCTTCACGAAGCGCCGGTAGTACCCAGCGAGGCCCAAGAACGCCCGTACATCCTTGGCGGTCTCCGGTATGGGCCACTCCTGGATTGCGGCAATCTTCTCCTGCGATGGCCGGACTCCTTCGGCGGACACCACATGCCCCAGGTACTCGATCTGTTCCCGGAACAAGTGACACTTCTGGGGCTTCACCTTAAGCCCATATTTCAGCAACCGGTCTAGTACCTGCTCCAGTCGGCACAGATGTTCCTCGAATGTTGGAGCATAGATGATGATGTCATCCAGATAAATGAGAGTGGCCTCGAAGTTCAAATCCCCCAGACACCGCTCCATTAATCGTTGGAAGGTGCCTGGAGCGTTGGCCAGCCCAAACGGCATTCGATTGAACTCGAATAGTCCCATGGGAAGGATAAACGCTGTCTTAGGACGATCTGCTTCTGTCATCGGGACCTGCCAGTATCCGCTGGCTAGGTCTAAGGTGGAAAAATATTTGGCCCGACCCAGCACGGAGAGAGACTCCTCGATACGGGGAAGTGGATAAGAGTCTCGGACGGTGCATGCATTTAGCTTACGATAGTCCACACAGAACCGGAGCGTGCCGTCCTTTTTCTGCACCAGCACGATCGGGGCAGCCCACGGGCTCTGACTCTCGCGGATCACTCCCTTTTGTAGCATCTGGCCTAACAGCGTCTTTACTTCCTGGTACATCTGCGGGGGAATCTGTCTGTACCGCTCCCTGATGGGCACTGTATCTCCGGTCGGAATTCCATGTTCGATGGCCGTGGTACAGCCAAAATCATCTTCATGTTGTGCGAACACTTTAGCATAATGTCCAAGGAGTCGCTGCACTTGTGAGATCTGTGATGGATCCAGGCCCGACAATTCCGTCCGCATGTGCTCCAGAATAGTTTGACCCTTTCGAAACGCTATTGGCTCAGGATCCTGCGTAGACCGGACACTGACCATCCAGGGATCAGGGGAATCCACCGTTAACTGCAAAGTATCTGGAGGGGGCATCACTTCTAAAGGTCGTAACACTTTGGCCATCTCACTTCGGACCCGCAGCACGACATCGTGTTCGTCCACATTCACACATCGCACTGGTACGGACCCATTTTTAACAGTAGCCAGGGATCGGGCCACCAGCAGTCCTGTGGGCAAAGGGGATGTAAAGGTGGGCTCAATCTGTACTTGTACTCCTTCTAGAGGGATGCGAGCTCGTATGGGCAGGGATATAACAGTCTGTCCTGGGGGGAACGTCACCTTTGCTGTCGGGGAAGTAATTACTCTCCCTAGTATGTCTCCCTCCTGACAGGTCTCTTGTACTCGGACTTCCCTCACTAACTGTCTGAACACGGAGCCCTGAGGTGTACTGGTCCCCCACTGATTGAGTGTCTCTTGCGTAGTCTCCCCTAACAGAAAACTGCCAAAATCTTTCAATACGTTCATCCCCAAGGTCACAGTATGTTGTGGGCCGGGATCTCCCCGTGTTAACACAACCCCCCGGCGGCCCAGGTCCTTCCCACATAAAGATATTTGCATCCAGGTGACCCCTTCCACTGGGATGGGCAGCTGATTGGCGGCCTGTAACCGAATTACGGGACCCCATTGGGGTCTGACTGTCAAAGGAAAGTGTTTTCTAAAATAAGCCTCGGGCATAGTCGTGACTTGGGACCCGGTGTCCACCAGACAACGGACAGCCCGCCCTTCAAACTCTGCCCAAACCAGGGGGCAGCTGGCAACCAAATTTCCGGGACTTTCACCACCCATCCGCGGGGACTCTGGCTCCGAGCGTCGTCCCCTTAGCTCGGAGCCCTCTAGTTTAACGCCTGACGGGACGAGGCCCTCCCTCTCCGGGGGCACTCCCGTGCGAAATGTCCTGCCTCCCCGCAACCATAGCAAGCACCGGGGACCGGATAATATCCTGGACGAGCGCCACGAGCTGGACTCCCAGACCCTTGCCCCCGGGGTAGCTCCCTTGGGCTTCGCGCATTCTTTTTAACTTCAGCCAGTTCGTCCCTGATTTGTTTGAGCTCCTGCCGCATCTCCTGAACCCACGACGGCTCACCCCCTCCTGGTGCAGCGGTCTGGATAACCCGAGTCTCTCCTGTCAGGACCGTCACCCCCCTCTCTTGCTCCCGGGTGCGGGCCTCATTGCCTATGTCGGAGAAAGTCAGGTGCGGGTCGACCCGCACTCGTTCACGTAGAGCCTGTTTGGTCAACTCATCTCGCAGTCCCGTCACCAGTTGGTCGTGCAGGGTCACGTCAACATGTCCCATCCCCATACCATCTTTCCGCACGATTGCAATGTTTAGCTCTTGCAGAGCATTCATGTACTGAGTGACAGTCTCGCCTTCTTTTTGTCGCCGTCCAAACAACCGGGCCCGCAGCTCTCCCACGTCGGTGGGATCCCCGTGCGTCCCCTCTAACACATTTAACACCCCGGTAAAAGTATTCCGCTCTGTGGGGGGTCTCAACATCACTGAATCTCGGGCCTCTCCGTCTAAGGCCATAATGGCCAC